>NW_024467127.1:0-106146 GCF_017591425.1 Ochotona curzoniae
TTTTTGACAAGACCTTGAAGGAACACTTTGGGCTCACTTAACGTCCTATGTCCACAGAGCCAAGGATGATGAAATCAAGTATGTTGAGCACCCACACAAAACAAGGACACCTATCCTCATTCCAGGCGCTAACAAGTCCATGGAAAAATACTGCTTTCACAGCACATATGCCTGAAAGTGTATGTGATCCCTGGGGAACTGAGTTTGTTGGTGAATAGCAACATGCGAAAGGGGCAGCACAGGTTTTCCTCAGGAAAAATGACTCAGCATGGCTCATTCACTTCACATACAATCCGCTTTTCATCCACATCAAGGAGGAATCCCTGTATGTTCACTTCTTGTCAAATATCCATCAAGCCCAGGATGATGAAATCAAGCATATTGATCATACGCACAAAAGAAAGACGCTGATCCTCATTCCAGGCGCTAACAAGTCCACAACCAGAGAGAAGTTCAGCGACCAAGCCATTTTCAACTACCTTGGAAAACCATTGCTCTGCCAGCACATATTCCTGAAAGTGTATGTGATCCCTGCGGAACTGAGTGTATTGGTGAATGGCAACATTTGAAAGGGGCAGCACAGCTCTTCCAGTGCCAAAATGACTCCACGTGGCTCATTCACTTAACTTACCATCAGCCCTTCATCCACATCTAGAATCAAACCCTGTGGAGTCACCTAGAGCAAAAGTCCATGGAGCCCAGAATGATGAAATCAAGCATGTTAGACACCCAGACAAAACAAGGATGCCAATCCTCATTCCAGGCGCTAACAAGTCCACATCGAGAGTGAAGTTCAGCGCCCGAGCCATTTTCAGCTGCCATGGATTCTGTTGTCTCTGGCAGCACATATGCCTGAAAGTGTATGAAATTCTTGGGAAGGTGATTGTGTTGGTGAATAGCAACTTTCGAAATGGGCAGCACAGTTCTTCAGGTGCCAAAATGACTCCACGTGGCTCTTTCACTTCACATACCATCAGCTCCTCAACCAAATGTAGAAGGAAACCCAGTGGGGTCACTTAATGGCAAATGTCCATGGAGCCCAAGATGATGAAATCAACAATGTTGAGCACCCACACAAAACAATAATGTCAATCCTCACTCCAGGCGCTAAGAACTCCACATCCAGAGACACGTTCAGCGCCCAAGGCATTTTCAGCTACCATGGATTCTGTTTTCTCTGAAAACACATATGCCTGAAAGTGTATGTGATCCCTGGGGAACTGATTGTGTTTGTGAATGGCAAGATTGGAAAGGAGCAGCACAGGTCTTCCAGTGTCAAAATGACTCCACATGGCACATTCACTTCACATATCATCAGCTTTTCCACCAGATCTTGAAGGAAACACTGTGGAGTCACTTAAGGTCCAATGTCCATGGAGCACAGGATGATGAACTCAAGCATGTTAGACACCCAGACAAAACAAGGATGCCAATCCTCATTCCAGGCACTAACAACTCCACATCCAGAGACAAGTTCAGCGCCCAAGCCATTTTCAGCTATCATGGATTCTTTGGTCTCTGGCCACACATATGCCTGAAAGTGTATGTAATCCCTGGGAAACTGAGTGTGTTGGTGAATAGCAACATTCGAAAGGGGCAGCACAGCTCTTCCAGTGCCAAAATGACTCCACTTGGCACGTTCATTTAACTTACCATCAGCTCTTTCACTATTCTAGAAGGAAACTATGTGGGGTCACTTAACGGCCAATGTCCATGGAGCGAGGATGATGAAATCAAGCATGCTGAGAACCAACACAAAACAATAATGCCGATCCTCATTCCAGGCGCTAACAACTCCACATCCAGAGAGAAGTTCAGCGCCCAAGACATTTTCAGCTACCATGGATTCTGTTGTCTCTGAAAACACATATGCCTGAAAGCGTATGTGATCCCTGGGGAACTGAGTGTGTTGGTGAATTGCAACATTCGAAAGGGGCAGCACAGGCTTCCAGTGCCAAAGTGACTCCACGTGGCTCATTCACTTCACATACCAGCACGACCAGATCCTGAAGGAATCCCTGGGTTTCACTAAACGTCCAATGCCCATGGAGCCCAGGATGATGAAAACAACATGTTGAGCACACACACAAAGAAAGGATGTCGATCTTCATTCCAGGCGCTAACAACTCCACATCCATAGAGAAGTTCAACGCCCAAGCCATTTTCAGCTACCATGGATTCTTTTGACTCTCACAGCATATATTCCTGAAAGTGTATGTGATCCCTGCGGAACTGAGTATGATGGTGAATGGCAACATTCGAAACGGCAGCACAGGTCTTCCAGTGCAAAATACTCCACGTGGCTCATTTACTTCACATACCATCAGCTTTTCAAATAGATCTAGAGGGAAACCCTGTGGGGTCACTAAACGTCCAATGTCCATGGAGCCCAGGATCATGAAAAACACATGTTTAGCACACACATAAAACAAGGAAGACGATCCTCATTCCAGGTGCTAACAAGTCCACATCCAGAGAGAAGTTCAGAGCCCAAGGTATTTTCAGCTTCCGTGGATTCTGTTATCTCTCGCAGCACATATGCCTGAAAGTGTATGTGATCCCGGGGGAACTGAGAGTGTTGGTGCGTACCAATATTCGAAAGGGGCATCACAGGTTTTCCAGTGCCAAAATGACTCCACGTGGCTCATTAACTTCACATACCATCAGCTTTTCGAACAGACCTAGAAGAAAACCCAGCGGGTCACATAACGTCCAATGTCCATGGAAACCAGGATGATGGAATCAAGCATGTTGAGCACCCACACAAAACAAGGATGCCGATGCTTATTCCAGGTGCTAACAACTCCACACTCAGAGAGAAGTTCAGCGCCCAAGCCGTTTTCAGGTACCATGCACTTTGTTGCCTCTGGCAGCACATATGCCTGAGTGTGTGGATGCATTGCAATATTTCAAAGGGGCAGCACAGGTCTTTCAGTGCCAAAATAATTCCACGTGACTCATTCACTTCACATACCAGCACGACCAGATCCTGAAGGAATCCCTGTGGTCTCACTAATCATACAATGACCATGAAGTCCAGGATGATGAAAACAACATGTTGAGCACACACACAAAGCAAGGATGTCGAACTTCATTGCAGGCCTAACAACTCCACATCCAGAGAGTAGTTCAGCGCCCAAGCCATTTTCAGCTACCATGGATTCTTTTGACTCTCGCAGCACATATGGCTGAAATTGTATGTGATCCCTGGGGAACTGAGTGTGTTGGTTAATTGCAGCTTTCGAAAGGGGCAGCACAGGCTTTACATGGCAAAAATTGATTCCACGTGGCTCATTCACTTCACATACCATCAGGTTTTTGTCTAGACCTAGAAGTAACCCTGTGGGGTCACTTAACCTCCAATGACCATGGAGCAAAGGATGATGAAATCAAGCATGTTGAGCACCCACACAAAAGAAGAATGCCGATCCTCATTCCAGGCGCTAAGAGCTCCACATCCAGAGAGAAGTTCAGCGCCCAAGCCATTTTCAGCTACCATGCAACATGATGGCTCTGGCAGCACATATGCCTGAAAGTGTCTGTGATCCCTGTGGGAACTGAGTGTGTTGGTGAATGGCAACATTCGAAAGGGGCAGCACAGCTCTTCCAGTGCCAAAATGACTCCACGTGGCACATTCACTTAACTTACCATCAGCCCTTCAACCAGATCTAGAATCAGAACCTGTGGAGTCACCTTACATCAAATGTCCATGGAGCCAGAATGATGAAATCAAGCATGTTAGACACCCAAACAAAACAAGGATGCCAATCCTCATTCCAGGCGCTAACAATTCCACATCCAGTGAGAGGTTCAGCGCCCAAGCCATTTTCAGCTGCCATGGATTCTGCTGTCTCTGAAAACACATATGCCTGAAAGCGTATGTGATCCCTGGGGAACTGAGTGTGTTGGTGAATTGCAACATTCGAAAGGGGCAGCACAGGCTTCCAGTGCCAAAATGACTCCACGTGGCTCTTTCACTTCACATAACATCAGCTCTTCAACCAGATCTAGAAGGAAACCCAGTGGGGTCACCTAACGTCCAATGTCCATGGAGATCAGGATGATGAAATCATGCATGTTGAGCACCCACACAAAACAAGGATGCAGATCCTCATTCCAGCGCTAACAACACCACATGCAGAGACAAGTTCAGCGCCCAAGCCATTTTCAGCTACCATGAATTCTTTTGGCTCTGGCAGCACATATGCCTGAAAGTGTATGTAATTCAAGGGGAACTGAGTGTGTTGGTGAATAGCAACATTCGAAAGGGGCAGCACAGGTATTCCAGTGCCAAAATGACTCCACGTGGCTCATTCACTTCATATAGCATCAGCTTTCAGAATAGATCTAGAAGGAAACAGTGTGGAATCCCCTAACGTCCAATGTCCATGGAGACCAGGATGATTAAATCATGCATGTTGAGCACCCACCCAAAACAAATATGCCGATCCTCATTCCAGGCGCTAACAACTCCACATCCAGAGAGAAGTGCAGCGCCCAAGCCATTTTCATCTACCATGGAAAACCATTCCTCTCGCAACACATATGCATGAATGCGTATGTGATTGCTGGGGAATTGACTGTGTTGGTGAATTGCAACATTCGAAAGGGGCAACACTGGTCTTCCAGTGCCAAAATGACTCCACGTGGCTCCTTCACTTCACATACCATCAGCACTTTGACCAGTTCTAGAAGGAAACCCTGTGGGGTCACATCTAGTCCAGTATCCATGGAGAACATGATGATTAAATCAAGCATGTTGAACACACACACAAAAAAAGGATGCTGATCCTCATTCCAGGCGCTAACAAGTCCACATCCAGAGAGATGTTCAGCGCCCAAGCTATTTTCAGGTACCATGCATAACGACTGCTCTTGCAGAACATATGCCTGAAAATGTATGTGATCCCATGGGAACTGAGTGTGTTTGTGAATGGCAAGATTGGAAAGGGGCAGCACAGGTCTCCCAGTGCCAAAATGACTCCACCTGGTTCGTTCACTTCACATACCATCAGCTCCTTGACCAGTTCTAGAAGGATCCCGGTGGGGTCACATCTAGTCCAATGTCCATGTAGAAGGATGATGAAAACAAGCATGTTGAGCACCCACACAAAACAAGGATGCCGATGCTTATTCCAGGTGCTAACAACTCCACATTCAGAGAGAAGTTCAGCGCCCAAGCCATTTTCATCTACCATGGAAAACCATTCCTCTCGCAACACATATGCATGAATGCGTATGTGATTGCTGGGGAATTGACTGTGTTGGTGAATTGCAACATTCGAAAGGGGCAGCACAGGTCTTCCAGTGCCAAAATGACTCCACATGGCACATTCACTTCACATTTCATCAGCTCTTCAACCAGATCTAGAAGGAAAACCAGAGGGGTCACTTAACGTCCAATGCCCATGGAGCCCAGGATGATTAAATCAAGCATGTTGAGCACCCACACAAAACAAGGATGCCGAAAATCATTCCAGGCGTTAACAATTCCACATCCAGAGAGAAGTTCAGCGCCCAAGCCATTTTCAGCTACCATGGATTCTGTTGTCTCTGGCAGCACATATGGGTGAAAGTGTATGTGATCCCTGGCGAACTGAGTGTGTTGGTGAATGGCAACATTGAAAAGGGGCAGCACAGGTCTTGCAGTGCCAAAATGAATCCACGTGGCTCATTCACTTCACACACCATCAGCTTTCTGACTAGATCTAGAAGGAAACCGTGTTTTGTCATCTAACGTCCAATGTCCATGGAGCATCGTATCATGAAATCAAGCATGTTGAGCACAGGTCTTCCAGTGCCAAAATACTCCACGTGGCTCATTTACTTCACAAACCATCAGCGTTTCCAATAGATCTAAAAGGAAAACCAGTGTGGTCACTAAACGTCCAATGTCCATGGAGCGCAGGATGATGAAAAAAACATGTTGAGCACACACACAAAGCAAGGATGTCGATCCCCATTCCAGGCGCTAACAACTCCACATCCACAGACAAGTTCAGCGCCCAAGCCATTTTCAGCTACCATGGATTCTGTGGTCTCTGGCAGCATATATGCCTGAAAGTGTATGTGATCCCTGCGGAACTGAGTGTGTTGGTGAATAGCAACATTCGAAATGGGGAGCACAGGGCTTCCAGTGCCAAAATGACTCCACGTGGCTCATTTATGTCGCATACCATCAGCTTTTTGACTAGACATAGAAGGAACCCTGTGGGGTCACTTAACGTCCAATGACCATGGAGCCCAGGATGATGAAACCAAGCATGATGAGCACCCACACAAAACAAGGATGCAGATCCTCAGTCCAGGCGCTAACAACTCCACATCCAGAGACAAGTTCAGCACCCAAGCCAATTTCATCTACCATGGATTCTGTTGGCTCTGGCATCACATATGCCTTAAAGTGTATGTGATCCTTGGGGAACTGAGTGTGTTGCTGAATAGCAACATTCAAAGTTGAAGCACAGGATTTTCAGTGCTAAAATCACTCCACGTGGCTTATTCACTTCACTTACCATCAGCTTTTCGACTAGATCTAGAATTAACCCTGTGGGATCACTTCCTGTCCAATGTCCATGGATTCCAGAATGATGACATCAAGCATGTTGAGCACCCACACAAAACAAGCATACCGATTATGATTCAAGGCGCTAACAAGTCCACAACTAGAGACAAGTTCAGCGCTCAAGCCATTTTCAGCTACCATGGATTCCTTTTGTTCTGGCAGCACATATGCATGAAAGTGTATGTGATCCCTGGGGAACTGAGTGTGTTGGTGAATAGCAACATTCGAAAGGGTCAGCACAGGTCTTCCAGATGCAAAACGACTCCACTTGGCTCATTCTCTTCACATACCATCAGCTGTTTGACCAGTTCTAGAATTAAACCCTGTTTGGTCACTTCTTAGCCAACGTCCATAGAGCCCAGGATGATGAGACAAAGAATGTTGAGCACCCAAAGAAAAGAAAGATATGGATCTTCATTCCAGGTGCTAACAACTCCACATCCAGAGAGAAGTGCCAAGCTATTTTCAACTACCATGGAAAACCACAGCTCTGGCAGCCCACACGCCTGAAAGTGTATGTAATCCCTGGGGAACTGAATGTTTTGGTGAATAGCAACTTTTGAAAGGGGCAACACTGGTCTTCCAGTGCCAAAATGACTCCACGTGGCTCCTTCACTTCACATACCATCAGCACTTTGACCAGTTCTAGAAGGAAACCCTGTGGGGTCACATCTAGTCCAGTATCCATGGAGAACATGATGATTAAATCAAGCATGTTGAACACACACACAAAAAAAGGATGCTGATCCTCATTCCAGGCGCTAACAAGTCCACATCCAGAGAGATGTTCAGCGCCCAAGCTATTTTCAGGTACCATGCATAACGACTGCTCTTGCAGAACATATGCCTGAAAATGTATGTGATCCCATGGGAACTGAGTGTGTTTGTGAATGGCAAGATTGGAAAGGGGCAGCACAGGTCTCCCAGTGCCAAAATGACTCCACCTGGTTCGTTCACTTCACATACCATCAGCTCCTTGACCAGTTCTAGAAGGATCCCGGTGGGGTCACATCTAGTCCAATGTCCATGTAGAAGGATGATGAAAACAAGCATGTTGAGCACCCACACAAAACAAGGATGCCGATGCTTATTCCAGGTGCTAACAACTCCACATTCAGAGAGAAGTTCAGCGCCCAAGCCATTTTCATCTACCATGGAAAACCATTCCTCTCGCAACACATATGCATGAATGCGTATGTGATTGCTGGGGAATTGACTGTGTTGGTGAATTGCAACATTCGAAAGGGGCAGCACAGGTCTTCCAGTGCCAAAATGACTCCACATGGCACATTCACTTCACATTTCATCAGCTCTTCAACCAGATCTAGAAGGAAAACCAGAGGGGTCACTTAACGTCCAATGCCCATGGAGCCCAGGATGATGAAATCAAGCATGTTGAGCACCCACACAAAACAAGGATGCCGATCCTCATTCCAGGCTCTAACAACTCCACATCTAGAGACAAGTTCAGCGTCCAAGCCATTTTCAGCTACCATGGATTCTGTTGGCTCTGAAAGCACATATGCCTGAAAGTGTATGTGATCCCTGGGACACTGAGTGTGTTGGTGAATAGCAACACTCGAAAGGGACAGCACAGGTCTTCGAGATACAAAATGACTCCACGTGGCTCATTCACTTCACATACACTAAGCTTTTCGAGCAGATCTAGAGGGAAATCCTGTTTGGTCATTTCCTGTCCAATGTCCATGGATTCCATGATGATGCAATCAAGCATGTTGAGCACCCACACAAAACAAGGATGCAGATCCTCAGTCCAGGCGCTAACAACTCCACATCCAGAGACAAGTTCAGCGCCCAAGCCATTTTCAGCTACCATGGAAAACGACGTCTCTGGCAGCACATATGCCTGAAAGTGTATGTGATCCCTGGGGAACTGAGTGTGTTGGTGAATAGCAACATATGAAAGGGGCAACACAGGTCTTCCAGATGCAACACGATTCCACGTAGCTCATTCACTTCACATACCATCTGCTCTTTTACCAGTTCTAGAAGGAATCCCTGTGGGGTCACTTCTTAGCCAACTTCCATGGAGCCCAGGATGATGAGACTAAGAATGTTGAGCACCCAAAGAAAAGAAAGATATGGATCCTCATTCCAGGTGCTAACAACTCCACATCCAGAGAGAAGTGCAGCGCGCAAGCAATTTTTACCTATCATGGAAAAGGACGGCTCTGGCAGCACATATGCCTGAAAGTGTATATAATCCCTGGGGAACTGAGTTTGTTGCTGAATGGGAACATTTGAAATGGTCAGCACAGGTCTTCCAGTGCCAAAACGACTACACTTGGCTTATTCACTTCACATACCATCACCTTGTCGAGCAGATCTAGAGGGAAATCCTGTTTGTTCACTTCCTGTCCAATGCCCATGGATTCCAGAATGATGAAATCAAGCATGTTGAGCACCCACACAAAACAAGAGTGCAGATTCTCATTCAAGGCGCTAACAACTCCACATCCAGAGACAAGTTCAGCCCCCATGCCATTTTCACCTACCATGGAAAACGACCTTTAGGCAGCACATATGCCTGAAAGTGTATGTGATGCCTGGGGAACAGAGTTTGTTGCTGAATGCCAACATTCGAAAGTCCCAGCACAGGTCTTCCAATGACAAAACGACTCCACTTGGCTCATTCTCTTCATATACCCTAAGCTTTTCTAGCAGATTTAGAGGGAAACCCTGTTTGGTCACTTCTCGTCAGATGTCCATGGAGCCCACGATGATGAAATAGAGCATGTTGAGCACCCACACAAAACAAGTATGCCGATCCTCATTCCAGGTGCTAACAACGCCCATTCAGAGACAAGTTCAGCGTCCAAGCCATTTTCAGCTACAATGGAAAACGATGGCTCTGGCAGCACATATGCCTGAAAGTGTATGTGATCCCTGGGGAACTGAGTGTGTTGGTGAATAGAAACACTCGAAAATGGCAGCACAGGTCTTCCTGTGCCAAAATGACACCACGTGGCTCATTCACTTCACATACCATCAGCTCTTTGACCAGTTGTAGAAGGAAACCCTGTTTGGTCACCTAACGTCCAATGTACATGGAGCCCAGGATGATGAAATCAAGCATGTTGAGCATCCATACAAAACAAGGATCCCGATCCTCACTCCAGGCACTAACAAGTCCACATCCAGAGAGAAGTTCAGCCCCCAAGCCATTTTCAGCTACCATGGATTCTGTTGGCTCCAGCAGCACATATGCCTGAAAGTGTATGTGATCCCTGGGGAACTGAGTGTGTTGGTGAATACCAACACTTGAAGGGGACAGCACAGGTCTTCCAGTGCCAAAATGACTCCACGTCGCTCATTCACTTCACATACCATCAGCTTGTGGAGCAGATCTAAAGGGAAACCCTGTTTGGTCACTTAACGTCCAATGTCCATGGAGCCCAGGATGATGCAATCAAGCATGTTGAGCACCCACACAAAACAAGGATCCCGATCCTCATTCCAGGCGCTAACAACTCCACATCCAGTGAGAAGTTCAGCGACCAAGACATTTTCAGCGACCATGGATTCTGTTGGCTCCGGCAGCACATATACCTGAAAGTGTACGTGATCCCTAGGGAACTGAGTGTGTTGGTGAATAACAACATTCGAAAGGGGCAGCACAGGTCTTCCAGATGCAAAACGACTCCACTGGCTCTTTCACTTCACATACCATCAGCTCTTTGACCAGTTCTAGAAGGTAAACCTTGGGGTCACTTCTTAGCCAACATCCTTGGAGCCCAAAATGATGAGACTAAGCATGTTGAGCACCCAAAGAAAAGAAAGATATGGATCCTCATTCCAGGCGCTAACAAGTCCACATCCAGAGAGAAGTTCAGCGCCCAAGCCATTTTCAGCTACCATGGATTCTGTTGGCTCTGGCAGCACATATGCCTGAAAGTGTATGTGATCCCTGGGACACTGAGTGTGTTGGTGAATAGCAACACTCGAAAGGGGCAGCACAGGTCTTCCAGATGCAAAATGACTCCCCGTGGCTCACTCACTTCACATACCCTAAGCTTGTGGAGCAGATCTAGAGGGAAACACTGTTTGGTCACTTCTTAGCCAATGGCCGTGGAGCCCAGGATGATGAGATTAAGCATGTAGAGCACCCAAACAAAAGAAAGATATGGATCCTCATTCCAGGCGGTGACACCTCCACATCCAGAGAGAAGTGCAGCGCACAAACCATTTTCACCTACCATGGAAATAGACGGCTCTGGCAGCACATATGCCTGAAAGTTTATATGATCCCTGGGGAACTGAGATTGTTGCTGAATGGGAATATTTGAAAGGGTCAGCACAGGTCTTCCAGTGCCAAAATGACTCCACTTGGCTCATTCACTTCACATACCATCAGCTTGTCGAGCAGATCTAGATGGAAACCCTGTTTGGTCAACTCTAATCCAACGACCATGGAGCCTAGGATGATGAAATCAAGCATGTTGAGCACCCACACAAAACAAGGATGCCGATCCTCATTCCAGGACGCTAACAACGCCCATCCAGAGACAAATTCAGCGCCCAAGCCATTTTCAGCTACCATGGATTCTGTTGACTCTGGCAGCACATATGCCTGAAAGTGTATGTGATCCCTGGGGAACTGAGTTTGTTGGTGAATAGCAACCTGGAAAGTGCCAACACAGGCCTTCCAGTGCCAAAATGATTCCACGTGGCTCATTCCCTTCACATACCATCAGCTCTTTGACCAGTTGTAGAAGGAAACCCTGTTTGGTCACTTAACGTCCATGTCCATGGATTCCAGGATGATGGAATCAAGCATGTTGAGCACCCACACAAAACAATAATGTCGATCCTCATTCCAGGTGCTAACAACTCCACATCCAGAGACAAGTTCAGCGCTCAAGCCATTTTCAGCTACCATGGATTCTGTTGGCTCTGGCAGCACATATGCCTGAATGTGTATGTGATCCCTGGAGAACTGAGTGTGTTGGTGAATAGCAACATTCGAAAGGGGCAACACAGGTCTTCCAGATGCAGAACGACTCCACTTGGCTCTTTCACTTAACATACCATAAGCTCTTTGACCAGTTCTAGAAGGAAACGCTGTGGGGTCACTTCTTAGCCAACGTCCATGGAACACAGGATGATGAGAATAAGCATGTTGAGCACCCAAACAAAAGAAAGATATGGATCCTCATTCCAGGCGCTAACAACTCCACATCCAGAGAGAAGTTCAGCGCCCAAGCCATTTTCAGCTACCATGCAACATGATGGCTCTGGCAGCACATATGCCTGAAAGTGTCTGTGATCCCTGTGGGAACTGAGTGTGTTGGTGAATGGCAACATTCGAAAGGGGCAGCACAGCTCTTCCAGTGCCAAAATGACTCCACGTGGCACATTCACTTAACTTACCATCAGCCCTTCAACCAGATCTAGAATCAGAACCTGTGGAGTCACCTTACATCAAATGTCCATGGAGCCAGAATGATGAAATCAAGCATGTTAGACACCCAAACAAAACAAGGATGCCAATCCTCATTCCAGGCGCTAACAATTCCACATCCAGTGAGAGGTTCAGCGCCCAAGCCATTTTCAGCTGCCATGGATTCTGCTGTCTCTGAAAACACATATGCCTGAAAGCGTATGTGATCCCTGGGGAACTGAGTGTGTTGGTGAATTGCAACATTCGAAAGGGGCAGCACAGGCTTCCAGTGCCAAAATGACTCCACGTGGCTCTTTCATTTCACATAACATCAGCTCTTCAACCAGATCTAGAAGGAAACCCAGTGGGGTCACCTAACGTCCAATGTCCATGGAGATCAGGATGATGAAATCATGCATGTTGAGCACCCACACAAAACAAGGATGCAGATCCTCATTCCAGCGCTAACAACACCACATGCAGAGACAAGTTCAGCGCCCAAGCCATTTTCAGCTACCATGAATTCTTTTGGATCTGGCAGCACATATGCCTGAAAGTGTATGTAATTCAAGGGGAACTGAGTGTGTTGGTGAATAGCAACATTCGAAAGGGGCAGCACAGGTATTCCAGTGCCAAAATGACTCCACGTGGCTCATTCACTTCATATAGCATCAGCTTTCAGAATAGATCTAGAAGGAAACAGTGTGGAATCCCCTAACGTCCAATGTCCATGGAGACCAGGATGATTAAATCATGCATGTTGAGCACCCACCCAAAACAAATATGCCGATCCTCATTCCAGGCGCTAACAAGTCCACATCCAGAGAGAAGTTCAGCGCCCAAGCTATTTTCAACTACCATGGAAAACCACAGCTCTGGCAGCCCACACGCCTGAAAGTGTATGTAATCCCTGGGGAACTGAATGTTTTGGTGAATAGCAACTTTCGAAAGGGGCAACACTGGTCTTCCAGTGCCAAAATGACTCCACGTGGCTCCTTCACTTCACATACCATCAGCACTTTGACCAGTTCTAGAAGGAAACCCTGTGGGGTCACATCTAGTCCAGTATCCATGGAGAACATGATGATTAAATCAAGCATGTTGAACACACACACAAAAAAAGGATGCTGATCCTCATTCCAGGCGCTAACAAGTCCACATCCAGAGAGATGTTCAGCGCCCAAGCTATTTTCAGGTACCATGCATAACCACTGCTCTTGCAGAACATATGCCTGAAAATGTATGTGATCCCATGGGAACTGAGTGTGTTTGTGAATGGCAAGATTGGAAAGGGGCAGCACAGGTCTCCCAGTGCCAAAATGACTCCACCTGGTTCGTTCACTTCACATACCATCAGCTCCTTGACCAGTTCTAGAAGGATCCCGGTGGGGTCACATCTAGTCCAATGTCCATGTAGAAGGATGATGAAAACAAGCATGTTGAGCACCCACACAAAACAAGGATGCCGATGCTTATTCCAGGTGCTAACAACTCCACATTCAGAGAGAAGTTCAGCGCCCAAGCCATTTTCATCTACCATGGAAAACCATTCCTCTCGCAACACATATGCATGAATGCGTATGTGATTGCTGGGGAATTGACTGTGTTGGTGAATTGCAACATTCGAAAGGGGCAGCACAGGTCTTCCAGTGCCAAAATGACTCCACATGGCACATTCACTTCACATTTCATCAGCTCTTCAACCAGATCTAGAAGGAAAACCAGAGGGGTCACTTAACGTCCAATGCCCATGGAGCCCAGGATGATTAAATCAAGCATGTTGAGCACCCACACAAAACAAGGATGCCGAAAATCATTCCAGGCGTTAACAATTCCACATCCAGAGAGAAGTTCAGCGCCCAAGCCATTTTCAGCTACCATGGATTCTGTTGTCTCTGGCAGCACATATGGGTGAAAGTGTATGTGATCCCTGGCGAACTGAGTGTGTTGGTGAATGGCAACATTGAAAAGGGGCAGCACAGGTCTTGCAGTGCCAAAATGAATCCACGTGGCTCATTCACTTCACACACCATCAGCTTTCTGACTAGATCTAGAAGGAAACCGTGTTTTGTCATCTAACGTCCAATGTCCATGGAGCATCGTATCATGAAATCAAGCATGTTGAGCACAGGTCTTCCAGTACCAAAATACTCCACGTGGCTCATTTACTTCACAAACCATCAGCGTTTCCAATAGATCTAAAAGGAAAACCAGTGTGGTCACTAAACGTCCAATGTCCATGGAGCGCAGGATGATGAAAAAAACATGTTGAGCACACACACAAAGCAAGGATGTCGATCCCCATTCCAGGCGCTAACAACTCCACATCCACAGACAAGTTCAGCGCCCAAGCCATTTTCAGCTACCATGGATTCTGTGGTCTCTGGCAGCATATATGCCTGAAAGTGTATGTGATCCCTGCGGAACTGAGTGTGTTGGTGAATAGCAACATTCGAAATGGGGAGCACAGGGCTTCCAGTGCCAAAATGACTCCACGTGGCTCATTTATGTCGCATACCATCAGCTTTTTGACTAGACATAGAAGGAACCCTGTGGGGTCACTTAACGTCCAATGACCATGGAGCCCAGGATGATGAAACCAAGCATGATGAGCACCCACACAAAACAAGGATGCAGATCCTCAGTCCAGGCGCTAACAACTCCACATCCAGAGACAAGTTCAGCACCCAAGCCAATTTCATCTACCATGGATTCTGTTGGCTCTGGCATCACATATGCCTTAAAGTGTATGTGATCCTTGGGGAACTGAGTGTGTTGCTGAATAGCAACATTCAAAGTTGAAGCACAGGATTTTCAGTGCTAAAATCACTCCACGTGGCTTATTCACTTCACTTACCATCAGCTTTTCGACTAGATCTAGAATTAACCCTGTGGGATCACTTCCTGTCCAATGTCCATGGATTCCAGAATGATGACATCAAGCATGTTGAGCACCCACACAAAACAAGCATACCGATTATGATTCAAGGCGCTAACAAGTCCACAACTAGAGACAAGTTCAGCGCTCAAGCCATTTTCAGCTACCATGGATTCCTTTTGTTCTGGCAGCACATATGCATGAAAGTGTATGTGATCCCTGGGGAACTGAGTGTGTTGGTGAATAGCAACATTCGAAAGGGGCAGCACAGGTCTTCCAGATGCAAAACGACTCCACTGGGCTCATTCTCTTCACATACCATCAGCTGTTTGACCAGTTCTAGAATTAAACCCTGTTTGGTCACTTCTTAGACAACGTCCATAGAGCCCAGGATGATGAGACAAAGAATGTTGAGCACCCAAAGAAAAGAAAGATATGGATCTTCATTCCAGGCGCTAACAACTCCACATCCAGAGACAAGTTCAGCGCCCAAGCCATTTTCAGCTACCATGGAAAAGGAAGGCTCTGGCAGCACATATGCCTGAAAGTGTATATGATCCCTGGGGAACTGAGTTTGTTGCTGAATGGGAACATTTAAAAGGGTCAGCACAGGTCTTCCAGTACCAAAACGACTACACTTGGCTCATTCACTTCACATACCATCAGCTTGTGGAGCAGATCTCGATGGAAACACTGTTTGGTCAATTCTAATCCAACGACCATGGAGCCCAGGATGATGAAATCAAGCATGTTGAGCACCCACACAAAACAAGGATGCCGATCCTCATTCCAGGCTCTAACAACTCCACATCTAGAGACAAGTTCAGCGTCCAAGCCATTTTCAGCTACCATGGATTCTGTTGGCTCTGAAAGCACATATGCCTGAAAGTGTATGTGATCCCTGGGACACTGAGTGTGTTGGTGAATAGCAACACTCGAAAGGGACAGCACAGGTCTTCGAGATACAAAATGACTCCACGTGGCTCATTCACTTCACATACACTAAGCTTTTCGAGCAGATCTAGAGGGAAATCCTGTTTGGTCATTTCCTGTCCAATGTCCATGGATTCCATGATGATGCAATCAAGCATGTTGAGCACCCACACAAAACAAGGATGCAGATCCTCAGTCCAGGCGCTAACAACTCCACATCCAGAGACAAGTTCAGCGCCCAAGCCTTTTTCAGGTACCATGGAAAACGACGGCTCTGGCAGCACATATGCCTGAAAGTGTATGTGATCCCTGGAGAACTGAGTTTGTTGGTGAATAGCAACATATGAAAGGGGCAACACAGGTCTTCCAGATGCAACACGATTCCACGTAGCTCATTCACTTCACATACCATCTGCTCTTTTACCAGTTCTAGAAGGAATCCCTGTGGGGTCACTTCTTAGCCAACTTCCATGGAGCCCAGGATGATGAGACTAAGAATGTTGAGCACCCAAAGAAAAGAAAGATATGGATCCTCATTCCAGGTGCTAACAACTCCACATCCAGAGAGAAGTGCAGCGCGCAAGCAATTTTTACCTATCATGGAAAAGGACGGCTCTGGCAGCACATATGCCTGAAAGTGTATATAATCCCTGGGGAACTGAGTTTGTTGCTGAATGGGAACATTTGAAATGGTCAGCACAGGTCTTCCAGTGCCAAAACGACTACACTTGGCTTATTCACTTCACATACCATCAGCTTGTCGAGCAGATCTAGAGGGAAATCCTGTTTGTTCACTTCCTGTCCAATGCCCATGGATTCCAGAATGATGAAATCAAGCATGTTGAGCACCCACACAAAACAAGAGTGCAGATTCTCATTCAAGGCGCTAACAACTCCACATCCAGAGACAAGTTCAGCCCCCATGCCATTTTCACCTACCATGGAAAACGACCTTTAGGCAGCACATATGCCTGAAAGTGTATGTGATGCCTGGGGAACAGAGTTTGTTGCTGAATGCCAACATTCGAAAGTCCCAGCACAGGTCTTCCAATGACAAAACGACTCCACTTGGCTCATTCTCTTCATATACCCTAAGCTTTTCTAGCAGATTTAGAGGGAAACCCTGTTTGGTCACTTCTCGTCAGATGTCCATGGAGCCCACGATGATGAAATAGAGCATGTTGAGCACCCACACAAAACAAGTATGCCGATCCTCATTCCAGGTGCTAACAACGCCCATTCAGAGACAAGTTCAGCGTCCAAGCCATTTTCAGCTACAATGGAAAACGATGGCTCTGGCAGCACATATGCCTGAAAGTGTATGTGATCCCTGGGGAACTGAGTGTGTTGGTGAATAGAAACACTCGAAAATGGCAGCACAGGTCTTCCTGTGCCAAAATGACACCACGTGGCTCATTCACTTCACATACCATCAGCTCTTTGACCAGTTGTAGAAGGAAACCCTGTTTGGTCACCTAACGTCCAATGTACATGGAGCCCAGGATGATGAAATCAAGCATGTTGAGCATCCATACAAAACAAGGATCCCGATCCTCACTCCAGGCACTAACAAGTCCACATCCAGAGAGAAGTTCAGCCCCCAAGCCATTTTCAGCTACCATGGATTCTGTTGGCTCCAGCAGCACATATGCCTGAAAGTGTATGTGATCCCTGGGGAACTGAGTGTGTTGGTGAATACCAACACTTGAAGGGGACAGCACAGGTCTTCCAGTGCCAAAATGACTCCACGTCGCTCATTCACTTCACATACCATCAGCTTGTGGAGCAGATCTAAAGGGAAACCCTGTTTGGTCACTTAACGTCCAATGTCCATGGAGCCCAGGATGATGCAATCAAGCATGTTGAGCACCCACACAAAACAAGGATCCCGATCCTCATTCCAGGCGCTAACAACTCCACATCCAGTGAGAAGTTCAGCGACCAAGACATTTTCAGCGACCATGGATTCTGTTGGCTCCGGCAGCACATATACCTGAAAGTGTACGTGATCCCTGGGGAACTGAGTGTGTTGGTGAATAACAACATTCGAAAGGGGCAGCACAGGTCTTCCAGATGCAAAACGACTCCACTGGCTCTTTCACTTCACATACCATCAGCTCTTTGACCAGTTCTAGAAGGTAAACCTTGGGGTCACTTCTTAGCCAACATCCTTGGAGCCCAAAATGATGAGACTAAGCATGTTGAGCACCCAAAGAAAAGAAAGATATGGATCCTCATTCCAGGCGCTAACAAGTCCACATCCAGAGAGAAGTTCAGCGCCCAAGCCATTTTCAGCTACCATGGATTCTGTTGGCTCTGGCAGCACATATGCCTGAAAGTGTATGTGATCCCTGGGACACTGAGTGTGTTGGTGAATAGCAACACTCGAAAGGGGCAGCACAGGTCTTCCAGATGCAAAATGACTCCCCGTGGCTCACTCACTTCACATACCCTAAGCTTGTTGAGCAGATCTAGAGGGAAACACTGTTTGGTCACTTCTTAGCCAATGGCCGTGGAGCCCAGGATGATGAGAATAAGCATGTAGAGCACCCAAACAAAAGAAAGATATGGATCCTCATTCCAGGCGGTGACACCTCCACATCCAGAGAGAAGTGCAGCGCGCAAACCATTTTCACCTACCATGGAAATAGACGGCTCTGGCAGCACATATGCCTGAAAGTTTATATGATCCCTGGGGAACTGAGATTGTTGCTGAATGGGAATATTTGAAAGGGTCAGCACAGGTCTTCCAGTGCCAAAATGACTCCACTTGGCTCATTCACTTCACATACCATCAGCTTGTCGAGCAGATCTAGATGGAAACCCTGTTTGGTCAACTCTAATCCAACGACCATGGAGCCTAGGATGATGAAATCAAGCATGTTGAGCACCCACACAAAACAAGGATGCCGATCCTCATTCCAGACGCTAACAACGCCCATCCAGAGACAAGTTCAGCGCCCAAGCCATTTTCAGCTACCATGGATTCTGTTGGCTCTGGCAGCACATATGCCTGAAAGTGTATGTGATCCCTGGGGAACTGAGTGTGTTGGTGAATAGCAACCCTGGAAAGTGCCAACACAGGCCTTCCAGTGCCAAAATGATTCCACGTGGCTCATTCCCTTCACATACCATCAGCTCTTTGACCAGTTGTAGAAGGAAACCCTGTTTGGTCACTTAACGTCCCATGTCCATGGATTCCAGGATGATGGAATCAAGCATGTTGAGCACCCACACAAAACAATAATGTCGATCCTCATTCCAGGTGCTAACAACTCCACATCCAGAGACAAGTTCAGCGCTCAAGCCATTTTCAGCTACCATGGATTCTGTTGGCTCTGGCAGCACATATGCCTGAAAGTGTATGTGATCCCTGGAGAACTGAGTGTGTTGGTGAATAGCAACATTCGAAAGGGGCAACACAGGTCTTCCAGATGCAGAACGACTCCACTTGGCTCTTTCACTTAACATACCATAAGCTCTTTGACCAGTTCTAGAAGGAAACGCTGTGGGGTCACTTCTTAGCCAACGTCCATGGAACACAGGATGATGAGAATAAGCATGTTGAGCACCCAAACAAAAGAAAGATATGGATCCTCATTCCAGGCGCTAACAACTCCACATCTAGAGACAAGTTCAGCGTCCAAGCCATTTTCAGCTTCCATGGAAAACGACGGCACTGGCAGCACATATGCCTGAAAGTGTATATGATCCCTGGGGAACTGAGTTTGTTTCTGAATGGGAACATTTGAAAGGGTCAGCACAAGTCTTCCTGTGCCAAAATGACTCCACTTGGCTCATTCACATCACATACCATTAGCTTGTCGCGCAGATCTAGAGGGAAACCCTGTTTGGTCAATTCTAATCCAACGACCATGGAGCCCAGGATGATGCAATCAACCATGTTGAGCACCCACAAAAAACAAGGATGCCGATCCTCATTCCAGGCGCTAACAACTCCACATCCAGAGACAAGTTCAGCCCCCAAGCCATTTTCAGCTACCATGGATTCTGTTCTATCTTGCAGCACATATGCCTGAAAGTGTATGTTATCCCTGGGGAACTGAGTGTGTTGGTGAATAGCAACACTCGAAAGGGCCACCACAGGTCTTCGAGTGCCAAAATGGCTCCACGTGGCTCATTCACTTCACATACCATCAGCTTGTTTAGCAGATCTAGAGGGAAACCCTGTTTGCTCACTTCTTGTCCAATGTCCATGGAGCCCAGGATGATGAGACTAAGCATGTAGAGCACCCACACAAAACAAAGATATGGATCCTCAGTCCAGGCGCTAACAACTCCACATCCAGAGACAAGTTCAGCGCCCAAGCCATTTTCAGCTACCATGCAACATGATGGCTCTGGCAGCACATATGCCTGAAAGTGTATGTGATCCCTGTAAAACTGAGTGTGTTTGGGAATGGCAAAATCCAAAGGCCAGCACAGGTCTTTTAGTGCCGATACGACTCCATGTGGCTCATTCACTTCACATACCATCAAGTTTTCGACCAGCCCCTGAAGGAAACCCGGTTTGCTCACATCTTGTCCAATGCCCATCGTGCCCAGGATGATGAAATCAAGCATGCTGAGCATCCACACAAAAAAAGGATGCCAATCTCATTCCAGGCGCTAAGACCTCCACATGCAGAGAAAATTTCTGCGCCCAAGCCATTTTCAGCTACCGTGTTAAACCACTGCTCTGTAAGCTCATATGCCTGAAAGTGTATGTGATCCCTGGGGAACTGAGTTTTTTGGGGAATGGCAACATTTGAAAGGGCAGCACAGGTCTTCCAGTGTCAAAACGATTCCACTTGGCTCATTCACTTCACATACCATCAGCATGTCGAGCACATCTAGGGGAAAACCCTGTTTGCTCACATCTCATCCAATGTCCATGGAGCCCTACATGATGAAATCCAGCATGTTGAGCACCCACACAAAACAAGGATGCTGATCCTCATTCCTGGCACTAACAACTCTATATGCAGAGATAAGTTCAGTGCCCAAGCCATTTTTAGCTACCATGGATTCTGTTGGCTCTGTCTGTCTCTTTCTTTCTCTCAAACACACACACACACACACACACATACTTTCATTTTTTTCCTGTACCCGAATTTCCCATTGAGACCTTGCTGAGCCTACAAAATTCAAATTAAACCTGAAAATGACACAGTGATTGAGATTTAGATCTTTGGCATAAAGTGAAAATCAGAATATGATCTGTTCACATTTTGTATTTTATGTGTTCTATTTAAAACACCAGTTTTTACTACTTTTCTTTTACGCAGTTTTCAGATCTGCTATGCGCTAAGCCAGGAAGAGACCCATAGACTCAGCATTGAGGTAGAGAACTTTGCTATTTGGAGGATGCATCACTTGAAGATAAGAGGGGAGAGAGTTTACCATGCAGGTACCTCACCTCCCTTATTCACACTACTATAAGTCTTACCTGATAAGTCAAGGTGTTCTGAGTTTTCACTCAAAGTCAAAGCAATAGTCTTTTAGTCTTTATAGACATATTTATGTGTCTCACATGGTCCAGCCTTTGAAGAGCCAGAGTACTGGTTAACAAGATGTGCTTCTTCATCCTGAAGTACCCTCAGAACCTGCAAATCCTAGGACTGCACATTGCAATAACTTAACTAGAAGGATGAGAGAAGAGCAAGGGCCAGGTGCTTGTCCTATAGGCCATGTGGATGACCACAGACTTGATTATGGTCAGAAATACACATGGGAGAAGAGGAAATCAGAAAATGCTCTTACAAGGGCAATGGAGAAAGTGTGACCAGGTAACAGGGAATACTGTGGATGATGTGTGTTTTCTTTACATATATATATATATAATTTTTTTAATAATCTTAGTTGAATACTTTACAAAGGGTTAAGGGCTACAGGGTGAAAGTGGGTAAATCTATTATTTCCAAGCTAAATATTATCATTTTTCCCTGTATCTGGTGTTAGGGGAGTAACAAAGGGAAAAGCCCCACCCAGCCTCCCACCCATCCCGCATCCCCAACAGGAGGTGCACTCCAAGGGTGCTGCTCAAACAATTTTGATTAGCTCATCAGTTCTGGATTGCTGCCAATCTCACAGTTCCAAATGCAATGAAAACTATTCAGAGTGCACTGGCTGACAGTCTCTTCATGGTTGGGGTTCTAAGATCAGCAGTTCAGTTGGAGGGATCTCCAAAGAAACTTCATCTGAGATGATCCTAGATCTGATTCTTGCATGAGTTTGCTAGTACAGACTTCAACACCGTCTGTCACACCAATCAGCTTATGCACATGCTGGTGTTGTGATTGCTGGGTCCATTCTGTTTCCAGCCCTGTCTTCCTCGTGAACCAACAAGTGTTGTAGTCCAGCTCGATCCTACCCACTTCATATTTGGTCCTCATGAAAACCAGATGGAGTTGCAGCCTAGTTGGGGCGACTCCCCATAACTAGCACCAGTTCTGCCCCCTACCCTGGTTCCCATGCTTGCCAGTATCTACCGCAGGCTTGTCCAGTCTGTCTCATATCCCATTTAGCTCTAGCACATGTCAATGGGCATTGAGGTCTAGTTCAACCCAACCAACCATATACCTACTGGCAGGTGCCTGTCTGTCTAGCCACCTCTGCCCCTGTTCTGATTTTCATGCTGTCCAGTGAGAGTGGTAACCCTGAGGGAGGTGCCCACTATTTCCCTTCTAGGCCACGCCACTCCCAGATTATGCACTCTCCAAAGGATTCTGGCATTTGACTTGACAGAATTAGCTCCCAGTGCCAACCTCAGCCAGCTAATGCTGTGGCTAAGCCCAAACAACCCTCACCCACTCTAATTTTTTTCTGCATCAGTTGGAATAGTCAGCCCAAACTGGCCCTTCCCTTATCTAGCTCACATGAGGCCCACCGATGTTATAGCCCTGCCTAGTCTGAACTGCCCCCATCCCAACTCTCACTTTCCAATGGAAGTAGTTATTCAGCAGGGGAGCCCACAGTCCCCTGCCAGCTTTGCCTCCTCCCCATGATTTTCACATGTGTTGTTTGCACACTGCAGCCAAATCTGGTAAGGCTCATCTCACCTTGGCATTCCTTATTGTGCACTGGTATGTGTCCCAACCGAACATGGCTCAACCCACACTCTGTTCTGGTGCTCAGATTTGCCAGTGTGTGTGATGTGAACAGGTTCAGCCTGGTCAGCCCCTAACCCATACCATGTGTATGCCAGTGGGATAATTTCCATTGCCTGTTCTGAATTGTTCCCTATTGTGCTTCTTGTGCTTATCTGCAGGGACCGTGTCCTGCCAGAGAAGTTGTCCAGGCTCCACCATCAGAAACTCTCCCAGTGCCAGATTTCACGCAAACCAGGGGGTCCATGAGCTAGCCCTACTCAGTTCACCTCCTGTCCTAGCAGGAACAGTGGCTTTTCCTAACTCGCCTTCAACCCCATCTGGTTCTTATTGTTGGATGTTTCAACCCAGGCACGGTCTGTCCATATCCCCATACAGCTCACACATGGTTCAGTTGGGGCTGAGACCTAGCCTAGTCTGTCACACATCTCCCCCCAGTCCTCCAGAGTACTAGATGGTGTTGGAGTCTGGCCCAGCTTGGTGCTTCCAGTCCCAGGCAACACTTGTGCCAAGGGAGACTACAACCATTTCCCATTTAAAATGCAGCCCCAATTCCAGCCCATGCGCTCCTTGGTGGGAAACTCAACCCAGCTAGGGTTGTTCCCTTAGCTCCCCAACCAGGCCTATTCCCAGCCTTAGATCATGTGCAGGCCTGTGGTTGCTCTGTCTCAGCTTGGCAGAACCCCTCACTTGTCTTTGCCTTGGATGCTAAGGCTTAGCTTTCCTGCCTCACACTGAACAGTAGGCACAACAACCTACATGGCATGGCCTGTGCTCCAACCTGATTTCAGTTGTTTCTTGTGAGTTAAGGTTTGTTCAAACCTATGCATTCTGCCCCCTTCCAGTGGCAGCCTGACCCACCCCACATCCTGTTTAAGGATGCACATTCAGGTGCTGCTCCCTTGACCTACCCTGACTGTTGTGGGTTCCTTTACCCATGAGAGATGGCAGGTGGCATGGTCACACCTTGCTTAGACTATTGCAACCCCAGATTATGAGCTAACCAGGGGGACTTGTAGTCCAGAGGGTTGGGCCCACCCAATCCCACAGAGTCTACCCCCAGACCGAGTTCTGTCACATGCTGGATAGTGTCTTGACTCTGACAAATGTGACCACTCTAACACTCCACCACCCAGTCGTGTAATGGTACCTAACACTGCCAAAGAGGACCCATCCATAGCTTTGCTGTGGGCTGGTGTGTGGTGATCAGTGATGTTCTATGCTAATAGCTCATCTCTGTATTCCTAATTGGGCTGGTGAATCTGTCTAACCCAAATTACCTCCAAACCACCCGGTCTTGTTCTCCATGATGTCTGAATCTTTCATGACCCTGTCATTGGGAATCACCCAAACTTCACTTCTCACCTACACTCAAACTGGCCTTAGTCATGGGTGTCCCCAGGCAGCAACTACATATCTTAAAAACCCCAGAGTTCACCGCCAGGTGGCCAGCAGGCAAAGCCTGGCACCACTTTATACAGTGGCTGCACAAGGCCAGGGACTGATTCACTGCTTTCTGGCAGTGTCTTTGGCATGAGTCTCCAGCATTGGGTCCGACCCAGCAGGGGCACCCTCCACAGTCGCCACACTGCAGGGAGTGGCAGTAGCCCCCAACCCCAAGGCTCGCGGCTTTCCAAAGTGAGTATTCTATGGTGAACTATACAAATGTTCTCAAGTTACACAGTATGTTACAGGGCTTCTGTGAAATCCTGATGCTCTCTGCCTAAAAAGCAGAGATCTGTTCTTGCCTAAAGAACAGACAGCCCTGTGAACAGGCAACAAGAGAAACTAGGCAGAAGCTACATTGCCTGTTTAGCAGCTAAGACTCAGATCCCAGGAAAACCCTTCCATCGGCACAGCAGTCACCCCATGTTGATGTTTCTGTCCTCTGCTCTATGCTCCTAACTGTGCCGCACTGTCTTCACTTTCAAGAGCTGACTCTGCTTTTAGAGGCACATATCTACCTCCTTTCATCAGCCCTTCATCCACTTACCTGCATTGTTGCCATGCCATACTCTCTTCATTCTCTTGCAGAACATACAGACTCCATGGTTCCAGCTAAGGCCTAGCCCTTCCTTTGGGGGCCAAATGCCATACCCAAATCATGAAGTCACTGATGTCTTCTGCTTTATTTCTCCTTTCCATAATTTTCCTGCTTTTTGACTGCTTCCTCAAAAGAAAGTATGCCATTATTAAATGCATGAAAACAACAGGTCTTTGACACAGCAGATAAGCTGTCAGCTGGAACACACATATTCTACTCAATGTGTCTAGGCTCTGGTCCTGGACCTACTCTCCATTCCACATTCCTACTGATAAAATTTCAGTAAGGATGCAAGTGAAAGCTTAAATAAGTAGATACAAAACCCCCATATGATACTCAGACTGAGTTCTTGTCTCCTAGCTTTACTATGACCCAGTCCTAGCTGTGTATGCATCTGGGAAGTGAACCAGTGGAAGACAGATCTCTCTCTAACTATCCTCTGCCTGGTAACTGCCTTCAAAGCAAATTAAATAAATAAATAAATATTAAACATAAATTTTCTCTTGCCCTAATATCCCTACATTGTCAAGTGATGCCTCCTATACACTAGTGAGTCAATAGTTATTTGTGAAAGAAATGGCTCATTCTCTTGAGACTTATAACATCCCTATGCTCAAAAACAGACTTCAGGTTTCAGGCTGGAAAGTAACATGGTTAGGTTTTCAGATTCAAGAGTTTTTAGGAGTCACTGCATGGAAAGACATATTTGACAGGGAGGAGGCATGTGGCAGAGATCCTGAGGGTCTCAAGGAGAGTGGAAAGACAGCTGTGAAGGGGAGGTGGGAAGGTATCACAGTATCACAGCCATGGAACTAAAACATTGAGTAACCCTTGGGATCTAGGTCCTAGTGTGTCAGATTATTCAGTATGAATCTCAGTTGTCTCAGTCAGATTCAAGTTAAGGATTGATTGTCAACTGTAAAGTGCAAGTAGCAAGTCAAGTGAGCAGAGTTTAGCTCCAGAGCTCATTCCTGTAATATGTAGAGAAGCAATCTTTTGTGCAATCTTAGTTTGGAATCTGCACTGAGGGAAACAAAAAGTGCAAATCATGACATTTATTGCACTGTCCTCGCTGAGAATCTGATAAGCAGAGGCACGTTTCCAGCAGACATTTATATCTGTAATTCCTTTTTCCTCCTTGAGATTTTCTATTTTGTCTTTGATAAATAGAAGATACAAATAGAACAATAGAGAGCAATGTGAGGTATTGCTTCCCATTTTCATCTAAATGATTTACAAAGTAATTTGCCATCAACAGTAAATACCCATCAATTAAGAATATACCAACTCCAAAATACTGAAGGGAGTAGGATGGAACTAGAGTAGAGAAAAAAAAATTACCTGCTTTAAACTGGAAAGCAGTTTAATGGAACCATAGTAAAACACACTTATCTCTTGTGTGTGTCCAACACCAAATGCATTCTAGATATCTTCCTCTTCTTCCTAGAATAAAAGAAGATAAACATTTTAATGAGATGGGGAAGGGATGTCTGCTCCTACCTCAGCTGCAGTACTTACCCTGCACAACACAGCTGCTAGAAATCCATGCCCTGGATTTGCGTTATTGTCCCTCCTCCTCTGTGTTCTTTCTCAACTCAAAAAGCAGATCTTCAATCTAAACAATAAAACACAACATTTAGGACATCTCCTCCAACATCTTATTTCATTTTTTCCCCTTTTTTGCCCCATTTGAAACTGGAAACAATCACTGGACAAACGTGGTTTTTTATGTACATAATTTTTCCAAGTCAAATTGCAAAATTTAGATATACTAAAACTTTGGAGGGTCATAGTGCTTGATTAAATTAACATTTGTAAGTTAAGGTGAAACAAATATTAGGTAAGAACATAGGCACCGATAATTGTAGTAAAATAATGATCTCCAACTAACTGTATTTATAATTGTTTAGGTCATACCATAGGTTGACATTCTATAAATATTTGTGGTATTTCCCGTCTCCCAATTATTGTTTGCCTAATTTTTCAAATAGAAAATCAAGCCCTTGAACAAGAATTGGGATGCCACTGCCCTTCCTCTTTATCAGGGTTAGAGTCTATGCCATCTGCAATCCATGATAGACTCAAAGCTGTTTTGAATCATCCCACCTTCCAGTCCAAAACACTCCACTCATTTTTCTGTAAACCTCTTTAATGGACAGTCTTTTCTCTCCTTCTCTCCCCCATGAGTAATTTATTAGAGTGCTAAGGAGCAGGCAAGTTCCAACAAAGCAGTACAACAGGGCAGGGATGACTCGAGGATGTATACCTCTTTAATAGACAGTTCCTACACTCCTTCTCTCATTCTCTTCTCTGTGAGTCACTTGGTAGAGTGCTAAGGAGTAGGTGAGTGCCAAAAAAGCAGCACAGCAGGGCAGGAAAGACTGGAGGATGTGGCTCCTCAGCCCTTTCACATGTGACCCTTTTGGTTACAGATCTGTGATGTTCAAGGAATCATGAGAACATGGAACCTGGCCAACAGAAAGGGTGGGCGAGGATAAAAGCAGGGGATGCTCAGCTCAACTTCCAGGTCTAAGCCTCCTGTTATCAGATTTGCACTACCTTGGGAGGAAATCCTCATCCATGTTAGTTCTCATGTACTTTCTGAGCAACAGAGAAAAGGAGGAGCTGCTTCTTATGGGGGAAGGGCACTTTATGAGAGAGACAGGAGAAAGAAGATGAAAACTCTGATGTTGGGGAGAAAAATTCTGTCAATGATAAAACCTTCAACCATGATCATTTAGCAGGTGTTGGATTGGGATCAAGAATACCAAAGCCCGCATGTGGCATCATGAGTGGCATGAATCAGACTTCATAGCCTCCTGAGAGAAGGAGAAGCACTATCACTATCAACACATTCATTTTATGCCCTTAAAAGAACTTGGCAAGTTTCCATTGTACACTCTAAAGGAAATATATGGGTATGTTATGAATATGTAACCCCCAAAGAGACAATGGTTTAGTGGAGGAAATACAAGAAAGAAAGGGCCCAGCCATGATAGCATAGTGGTTAATGTCTCTGCCTTGAAAGTCCTAATATCCCATATGGGTGCCGGTTCTAATCCTGGCAGCTCCACTTCCCATCCAGCTTCCTGCTTGTAGCTTGGGAAAGCAGTCAAGAATGGTCCAAAACCTTGGGACCCTGCACCCACGTGAGAGACCCCGAAAGAAGTTTCTGGCTTCTGAATTCAGATCGGTGCAGCACCAGCCATTGTGGTCACTTGGGGAGTGTAACATGGGCCAGATGTTTTTCTCTGTCTCTCCTCCTATCTGTACATCTGCCTTTCCAATAAAAAATAAATAAATCTTTTTAAAAAGAGAGATCAATATGAGACAGTAGGACGAAAAGAAAAGAGCAGCTAAAGTACTTAGAACATCATAACGATGTTCAAGATGTGGTGTACTGGGACATTTACAACACTAGACAGCATGCAGTTGATAACTCAAATTTGCTGAGTATACAGGGAACTTAGAATTGAAGATAGTATGTAACTACATTTCTAAAATAACCATTAAAAAACCACCAAGTAAAGCAGGCATAATGTCATGCACTGAAGGGACCATGTGGCTTCTCAAGACTTAGCCACATTGTCAAGTGGTTGGCCTCATGATAACCCCTCACCATCCACACAATGCTAATTTACTAATAGCATGATTACTTCATAGTATTCTAAAGCATGTATTTGGACAGATGTATTCACATTTTGTTTTACGCCCATTCAGTGTTCAATGCATAGCAGACATTACAATGTAGCTAGTATATTATTATGCACCACAGGTCATAACCGATGGCTCCTCCCTAAGATAACTAAGGGATAGGAGATTTCTAGAGGGAGTTTGCTCAGGGCAGAGAGTGCAGAGGGAAATAGGAATGGAACACTGATTACTAGTCTTAGACTTTTGCTCCATGAGCATGGCAAAGTTAGGCAAACACCCCCTTTCTCATGGGAAAACCGGAAGAGTTTCCCATAAATTTAGTGGGAAAGCAGTTAAACAATATGTCCTCTTTTACGCTTCAAAGCCAGGCATTATTATCTTCTTCATGTATAATTTCTGTGAATCAAAAATCTTCCACTTACCAACATAGAATAATGAGAAAGTTTTCCAGAAATAGGAGCAAAATGACACTAAGAACAGACCCCAAGGGAAATGGGTAGGATTTCAGTAGTCTGAAAAGAATGGTCAGGGCTGGAGCCAACTCTCCAGATACATAGCCCAAAAAAGATGGAGCTGGGATGCACAGTGAACAAATGGGAGGGGCAGAGGGAGAAGACTAATGAATGATCCTGCAATACTGCCCTGACAAATCTCAATGGTGTCTTTTGGTCAACATGGAGTTCTCAAAATGGCAATTGGTGGTAACTGTGCCACATGTTTCTCCTCCACCCTAACAAACATTTTTGTCAGCTCTCCTCCTCTTTCCAGTAGTCCCTTAGTTCATATCTAAATTAAAGCATAGTCAGGACCAGGGAAATGATTAGACCAGCCCTACTGCTATGGATTAAAAAAAAAAAAGCAGAAAATCAATATCTATGTTCCATTTTGCATAAATCCTGCACAGCTATTTTCTGAGATTTTCTTTGTTTGCTTATTTTCAGCAATAAATCAATAAACAAACAAACAAACAAACAAACAAATAAATAATGTTGAGGAAATCTGTTGGGAAGTTACATTCCTGTTAATGGCTGCAGAGAATTTCCCAGGACAAATACTTACATGAACTCCTATATTTCACAAAGAAGAAAGACAGGAGTATTTTGTGTGTATTTTATGAGAATTAGTGAGATAGTTCTAATATCTCCTGTCTGTCCTGCATGTGTCTTTCCAGCTACTTCCACATGAGTGTTTACCTGCCTTTAACCTGGTGACCCCATCTGATAGCTCTTTTTTTCTGTATGCTGGCAGATGAATCAGCAACTCCAGTTCAGCTATACCATCTCCACAGAAGGCCGGCTCAGACCCGCCAGGTCCTTGGCCCTGGGAAAAGTCACAGGTCTGCTATTGCATTCCACACCTCTGCAGTGGGATTTACTAACATAAATGAGCAGATAGAATAATTGTCAATAGAGTTATTCAAATCTGGGACCACAAGCTCCATCCAAGATGTGATACTCATATTAAACGAAGCCAAACTCCAGCCTATGGAATTTTACTTTTGTAAGATACCATTAATAATAATAATAATAATAATAATAATAATAATAATAATAATAATAATAGATACATGGGCTCAGTGCAATAGTCTAGCAGCTGGTCCTTGTCTTGCATGCACTGGGATTCCATAGGGGTGGCAGTTCATGTGCTGGCTGCTCCAATTCCAGTATAGCTCTCTGCTTGTGAACTGGGAAAGCAATCAAGAATAAACCAAAGCCTTGGGGGCCCACCTTGATGTGGGTCTCCCAGAAGAAGCTTATGGCTCCTGACTGCAGATTGACCTCAGCTCCAGCTGTTGCATTCACTTGTGGAGTGAACCAGCATATCAAAGATCTTTCTGTCTATCCTCTTTAATCAATCTTTGAAACATAAGTTATATGTTAAAGAACATTCATTTAGCATGGAACTAATTGCCATGTAGAAGTGAAAATATTTCAAACCTGCTTTTCTATGAGTAAATTAATGGAATTTTCCTTTTTAATTCACCCTCATTGCTGTTAGTGATCATTGGCAGAGCTAAGATCTTATGTCTTATATTATCAAGTTTTTACTTCGCATTTTAGATAGATACATGTTGCCTGCTTTATAATGGAGAGAAGTAATAAGTCAATTCTGCCTAGGAAATTTCAACTGGGAGGTCATTCTCTCTAAACCAGCCAAATATTTGATTATGTGTTTCACCTGTCCACTTTATCTCTTTATTGTTTTTCAAAAGTATGGCTTAACATATAACTTTGGCATATAACATGATTTTTAAAGATTTATTTTTATTATTTTTTTAATTGGAAAGGCAGATATACAGAGAGGAGAGACAGAGAGGAAGATCTTCCATCCGATGATTCACTCCCTAAGTGAGCCGCAACGGCTGATGCTATGCCGATCCGAAGCCAGGAGCCTCTTTCAGGTCTCCCACGCGGGTGCAGGATCCCAAAGCTTTGTGCCATCCTCGACTGCTTTCCCGGGCCACAGGCAGGGAGCTGGAAGGGAAGCGGGGCTGCCGGGATTAGAGCCAGCACCCATATGGGATCCCGGGCGTGCAAGGCAAGGACCTTAACCACTTGCGCTACCGTTCCAGGCCCGATTTTTAAAAATAGATATTATGGGGAGTTTCCAAGTTGGCCAAGTATGGAGAGCTGGTATAAGGCAGGGTGCAGAGAAAGGGAGGAAACGTGGTGGAGGAACAAACCAGGAAGCACAGAATTGCAGGGAAAGGAGCAGGATGGTGTCTGGACATTGCTGAATTAAGAAGATCCATACAGCTCAGAGGGACAGCCAGAAAAAAGTAAGAAAGAAAGAAAGAAAGAAAGAAAGAAAGAAAGAAAGAAAGAAGAAAGAAAGAAGAAAAGAAGAAAGAAAAGAAGAAAGAAAGAAAGAAAGAAAGAAAGAAAGAAAGAAAGAAAGAAAGAAAGAAAGAAAGAAAGAAAGAAAGAAAGGAAGAAAGGAAGGAAGGAAGGAAGGAAGGAAGGAAGGAAGGAAGAAAGTAAGAAAGAAAGAAAGAAAGAAAGAAAGAAAGAAAGAAAGAAAGAAAGAAAGAAAGAAAGAAAGAAAGAAAGAAAGAAAGAAAGAAAGAAAGAAAGAAAGAAAAGCCAAGGCAAGGCAGCACCCCGCACCCTGCATGAAACTTGATGAGTTATAATCCCAGGCAGGGGGAGTCTCAGCCAATCCAGAGAAGACAAAGGCAGTTAGAAGAATCTTTTACAAGTACCCCCACCAGTGGCAGTGACAGAACACGTGAGTGCTGGAGGTCCCAGAGGTGGTGGCATGATTGAACATAGAGGTGACCAACCCAAGCAAAGGCGGTGGTCCAGCAGGGTTTCCAGCAGCCCACTTCCCAACAGGAGAGCACCTTTGAGAGAGTGCAGTAGGGAGTCGCACCGCACTCACTAGAGCTGCAATGTCCTAATCCTGCTTGGGTTGGCTGGTGGCTGGTGGCTCTGGCGGAATTCCCTACTACACAGTACAAGCCCCAGCAGATCTAAAAGATTATTTCTTTTTGTTTTGTTTTTTTTTTGTTGTTGTTGTTGTTGTTTTGTTTTGTTTTTACCATCCCTCTTTATTCTGAAGATGCTTCCAGGTTTGTCTTTAGTATTCCTAGTGTTAATTTCTCCTCCTCTTGGCTACGATTCCATTGGGTTGTCCTCCCTCAAGGTATGGGATATAGCCTTAACATGTGTCAGTATTATGTTGCAAAAATACTTCATCCCATAAGACTGCAATTTTCTACAGTTAATTTTACTCGTTACCTGGATGACATTCTATTTTCCACAAGTCATTTGATCTCCAGGTGTGTTTCTCTGTCAAATGTCAACTTCTACAGAACAAGAGATTTCAAATAGCCCCTCAAAAGATCCAACACAGTGCCTCCTATTCTTATTTAGGTTTCCAGATCAATGGTATTTTTATACACCCTCAAAATTGATTATTGATGCTAATAAGTTAAAAACCTTAAATGCTTTTTTTAAAATTACTTGGGGACTTCAACTGGATGAAACCCTCCTTGCATATCACCACAGGTCAATTGAAACCTTTATTTAATATTCTACATGGAGATCCAGATCCCTGTTCCCCCAGAACCCTCACTATGGAAGTCTTTATTGCACTTCGATTAGTAGAACAAGCCATTGAACAAGCCCATGTTTGTTCTCTAAATATAATCCTGTTATTCACTCACTTCTGTTTTTTTTTCGTTTTGTTTTTTTGTTTTGTTTGTTTTTTTTTTTTTTTAGCAAACTAGTTCCCTTTTGTGGTTTCATTTACCCACATCCCCAAAGAAGGTTATTTATCCTTATACCCAAGCTATAGTCTCACTTATAAGAAAACCTCTTTTATAAGGATTGCAGATTTTGGAAATTAACCTTCTTATCATTCTTACCTCTTAATCCCATGATAATTTACAGTGGTTAATTGCTAATGATTATCATTGGGCAACCTTGCTATTAACCTGTCCTGCCTGTTTTGATAGCCACTATCCCCATTCTCCCATTCTTTCCTTTTTAAAAACTCACCCTGTTCTTTTCCCCAAAATAGTTATATCTATCCCCTACTGATAATACTCAAACAGTATTTACAGATGGCACATCCAATGGTCTTGCTGCCTGTGTTGTAAATTGTCAAACCTATTCTTTTCCCATAAAGTATGTCAGCTCAATTAATAGTTGTATGCTCTTACCTTAGTTCTTCAAAAATTTATTTTCACCCCCTTAAATATTTATACAGATAGTGTTTACATTGCTCAGCCTCTGCCCCCATTAGAGATGTCTATGGCTTTAATACCTACCACAACAGCTTTTTTCTTATTTACTCAATTACAGCAAATATTGTGGTCACATAGAGATCCCATCTTTATTACGCATATTCATGCACACATGTCTTTACCTGAACTTTTAGCACAAGGTAATCATGCAGATTCAGGCACTCTAGTTATTTTGCCTATATTAACTTCTCCAGTCAGTCAAGCCATTGAATTCCACAATCTTTTTTATTGCAATGCCAAGGCATTACAAGATCACTTTAGGCTTACCTGTGAACAAGCCGTATTATTGTCACCCAGTGTTTCAATTGTGCTGTCTTATTGCCAACACCAAGCAATGGAGTTAATCCCTGAAGTCTACCTCGCAATCACATTTGACAAATGGACATCACCCTTTGGTACTTTAAAGTTTATTCATGTATAGACACTAGTTCTGATTTTATTTTCTCTACACTTTAATCAGGTGAAAAAAAAATGTCATGTCATCAACCATTGCCTAGCGTCTTTTGCCAACATGGACCAACCTCATCTACTAAAACCTGACAATGATCCTGCATGTACTTCCTCCTCTTTCAAATCCTTTTGTGCCCAGTTTTCCATCTACCATGTTACTGGAATTCCTTGTAACTCTCAAGACCAAGACATTATTGAACGTGCTAACTGCACCCTTACAAACATGTTTTTCAAATTAAAAGGGGAGAGTTCTCCTCACCTAGGGAACAATTGCATTTAGCCCTTTACCCTTAATTTTTAAAATATTGACTGTGAGGGTAACTCTGCAGCATATAATTATTGGAACCCATGTTCAGAGAAAAAAAATCCCAGTGTCTTTGGAAAAAATGTTTTGAGTGGACAATGGCAAGGGCCAGACCCTTTTCTTATTTGGAGAAGAAAAAGTCTGTGTTTTCCCACAAGATGAATATATCCCCAGATGGGCTCCCAAAAGTCTGGTTAAACACCATTCTCCCAGTCTCATTACTTCTACTCCTATGGAACACACCCACAAAGATACACTGGGGAATAATGAGAACAATTCCACTTCCACTGCTGTTGGGACCCATGGCTAGATTCCTTCCAAAGCTTTGTCAGCAATACTAATGCTAAACCCAAGAGTTGACTTATTACTCAGGTTCAACCTACTTTGTGTCAGCTTGGTAAAGTGGGAATGTTTCTCTACACTTGCTAATCTCTCTTGTGAGCTCTCTTACATGTGAGCTCTCTTGTATGTTTCCCGGAATGCACTTTGAAAATTTGACCAGCACATGTTGACATCATATCTTTGCCATTAATTTCACCTATGTTGATCCCATTTCCTGGAATTCTCTAGTAGATTTTATAGCACAGGGACTCCATTTGTTCAGCAATGGGGTGGGAGTTACCCCTGTGATAACTCTCTTATCCATAGGCTTTATTTCACTGTGCCGTCAGCTTAAGCAGCAAAACCAGTGAGCACAGGCTCAGGTTGTGGCCATAATACAATCCTTTGCAGCCCTAGTTGGAGGGTAAGACCCTCAATTCTGACTCTCACCTACACAGTAGCCAGGGCTGGTAGTCAAAGACGGGCAACCTCTGAACTGGTCAGGTACCACCCTAAGACAGGAGTTAGGCTAGATCATCTGCCTCAGCTTCCCATGATGGGTAAGGACCCGATGGGAGGTCAGATAACCTAAGACAGGCACAGTCACAGAGCCTTACCCTTACTATATCATAGAAAAAGTAGAAGGAGGAGTTGTTAAGAGCTACAAACTTAGACTTGTTGGCCTACTTGACAGCCTGGTGCATTGCAAATCCTGCCTTGGGCAAACAGGGCCACAGCAAGTAGGATATTATGGCTAGAACATCCTGTGCAGAGCAAGTGGAATAGAACCTCCACCCTTATTCCTGTTCAAATAATTAATTCCTCCCATGCTTCAATATAGATGATTAGTTTCTCTCCTGCTTCAATATAGATGATTAGTTTCTTCAATGTTTCAATGAAGATAGTTTCAGGAAACCCCACCCCTTCTCCTCCTGCCCTAGAGAAGAAGGTATGTACGTATGAGGAGTAAAATGAAGGGCACTGGCACTCACCAAGTACTTGTGTCGATGTGTTTCTTGGGCCAGTAGCCCGGGAGCTAGCAGCACGGCATTTCCAGCCCACTCTCAGGGTTTTAACACCATGTCCTGCAGGTCAGGACAGATTCCCTTGAGACACTAAGTGTGTTTCCATCTGAAGATAATAATCCTAGCAGGTGTCTCATCCCTCACCTTCTGGAAGCTCAATGAATGGATCTACACCATATGACAGTGATGGTTCACTTGAGTTCTATGATTATAGTCTGGCGAAGTGTGAGTATAAAGATAGGCAATAAAAGACTCAAACAATGGCTCTTCTGGAGTCCACATCTTGGATAGGTAGATTAAAAGTCAACAGATTACAGGAAGCAGAAATTTGGCTGCAGAGTCCCCAAGGAACACTGTGACAGTATAATTCTAAGCAAGAAAAGCCATTCTATTTCCTTACAAAAGTTCCTGAAACTCCTTAGCTTCATTTGTTCTTCAGGGAAAATATCCATCTTGATGTCTGGTGGCCATCAATGTGTGAGAGAGAATCTTGTCAGTTCTTCTGGTTATTTCCCATTTAGCAAGTGGACAAAAGTCCTTCATCATCACTCATTTTTTTTCTTTTGCCACATATTGATCTCATTCTATTTCTCTAAGATCAGGAATATTATTTTAGCTCCAAAGAAACATTTGTAGAAGCATCTGTGGATGCTGATTCTGAACATCCTACACACTGAAGATGTAGAGAATTGCTGTCTGGTTCATCTCTTCTTTTTTTAAAGATTTATTATTTTTTTTATTATTTTTTATTGGAAAGGCGGATATACAGAGAGGAGAGACAGAGAGGAAGATCTTCCATCCGATGATTCACTCCCCAAGTGAGCCGCAACGGGCCGATACTATGCCGATCCGAAGCCAGGAGCCTCTTCCGGGTCTCCCACGCGGGTGCAGGGTCCCAAAGCTTTGGGCCGTCCTCAACTGCTTTCCCAGGCCACAGGCAGGGAGCTGGAAGGGAAGCGGGGCTGCCGGGATTAGAACCGGCGCCCATATGGGATCCCGGGCGTGCAAGGCGAGGACTTAACCACTTGCGCCACCGCGCCGGGCCCTGGTTCATCTCTTCTTAAACTTGAATCCCACTTATGGGAATTATTCAAAACCAATGATTCTATTCAAAGACTTGTTATACAGGCAGATTTTACTCTATCTTACCCTGTAATACCTGGAGAGCATACCATATACTAATGTATAAATACATGTTGAATATGTTAACACATATGTATACAAGTAAACACAGTATTTAAATATAGAAATATAATTATTATCTAAAAGGTGATGCAAACAATCCCAGGCCTACTTCTTAAAAATTGCGCAACATATGCAATCAAAATATTTAATTCTACAGTGACTGTATCCATACACATCATGGTGCAGGGTCTATACAGACAGCTGGCCACAGCAGACATGTTTATTATAGCTATTAACACCACCTGGGAGGAAAAAGCAAAAACATCTGTCATTTATTAAGACCAATATTATTGTTGATTATCATAAATGTCTTCAGTTGGTTTAATTCAGAGAAAACTGAATTTTTGTTGAGACAAATGTCCGCTTTCCAAAGAGACTGCCTAGAGAAGACCGGGATGAGGTTTTAGGTTTAGTGGGGAAAACTCACACAAACAGAGTCAACAAAATCACCAAGCATCAAAACAAAGCAGAATCTGTTTCGACTGGGCTAAAGCATGTAAGCCAGAGAAATCGAGTACTCTATAAGCTGACCTATAAGGTTGTGCTGGATTTTGAAATCCCAGATAACCATAAAGTCTGAAGTTAGTGCTAAGGCATAAAGTGGTTTATTCAGGTTAACCTAGGTCTCCCAGCAACCTCCTCCAGTCCAGCATGGCTGGACGGGGGAGGGGCAGCCACACCCAAGGCTGGTAGGATCCGCAGGGAGGAAAAAACGAAGCATGAGCCAGAGCCCAAGCCCTCCAGTTTTTATACATTTCAGGCTATTAATTATACAGTCATGATTTAGCAGGCATCTAATGGTGGGTTTGCAGCTTCTACACCTAAGTGAGGAGCTAGGAAGTATCAGGTTCTTGGTCCCTTGCAATGATAAAGCAGCTCAATGATCCCTTTAGGAAGAATCTGTTCATTCATGAAGGGAAGGTGAGATTCCAGGCAATTTTGCTGCAATAAAATGCCTCATTCATGACCATGGGCCCTTCTTGGGGAAAAGGGAAGAAAATATGCAGAAAATGCCAATTCAGTGATGTGCAGGTGTGGAAAACCAGTATGGCCCAAACATGCCCAGCATTGATGCTTAGCAGATGTTATTTCTTATTTCTGCTTTCTGTGGAAGAGCTCATAGAATATAGATTTCATTGGGAAGCTCAACATTTTTTCAACTCTGCATAGATATTCTCAAAAAATTTGCAGTTTCTTGCTTTATCACTCTGTTATTTTTATTTTGTCCTTTTGAGTTATTTCTTAGTAAATGCTTTTTAAAAATAATTCTAACCAGGATGTCTTTCTACTTTCTAACTTGAATAAGATGAGTGATTTCTCAGTAAGTTAGAAGATAGTAAAATGCAATTTCCCATTGTCCTTTCTTCCCCTTTCTCCAATTTTTATGTCTACATCTTCCACTTCTACTAAACATCTATATAAGTTGAGGTTTGAAATGGCTACTTGTTCCATTGTTCCCTGCAATTGAAATCACCATGAAGTTCAGTGGGGTTACCCTGACATATCTCCAGTAATAAAATAGAAAAGAAAGGATAGTGTGAGTAATACAGCCAGAATTTTATCAGATTCAACCTTAATGTAGCACAGGGTATAAATTTCCTGGGTTGTGCTAATAAGAAAGGTGGAGGATGAGCAAAGACCATTTCGGAGTGTTGATGTTCTCAGCTGCTTACAAAGACACTTGAGTAGCTTTCTATTGGGGAGAATTGTGAAGTTCCAATCCAAACAAATCCTGAATCCACTAGTACCATCCGTGCACAAGAGGAGAATGCAGACAAGTTAAACATCTCATATATGCCTATGGGTATATGAGATGAACTATACCAAGTCCAGCATTTGAATCAGTGTGTACCTAGTGTCCCGGGGCTTGGTAGAATTTCTTTTACAGGATTGTGTTGCTTTATATCCTCAAGGAAGCAAGGGATTTCTACTGGATGCAGAGAAAAATAAATAAATAAAGAATCTGTGCCCTGCAGAGCAAAATAGAAATTCTACTTTTAAATTACTTTTACTTCACCCTGTCTCCTCTGTGGTACAGGATTGACTGGGTCTTATGCAGTGACTCAGTTGCCTGATGCCACTAGAAACAAAACTTCATTTCTAGTTAGCATTCTTTTTAAAAGATTTACTAATTATTATTACAAAGTCAGAATAAAGAGAGGAGGAGAGATGGAGAGGAAGATCTTCCATAGGTTGATTCATTCTCCAAACAGCCTCAATGGCCAAAGCTGCATGGATCCGAAGTTAGGAGGCCGGAGCTTCTTCCAGGTCTGCCACTTGGGTGTAGAGTCCCAAGGATTTGGGCCATCTTCACTTGTTCTCCCTGACCACAAGCAGGGAGCTGGATGGGAAGCAGGCCTGCCGGGATTAGAACCAGTGTGCATATGGGATCCTGGTGCATGTAAGGAGAGGACTTTAGCTGTTAGGTTACTACGATGGACTCTGTCAAATCTTTTCAATCCTCCCTTAATCATCTTATTTTTTTTAAGTATTTTGTTTACTTAGGAGAGAGGGAGTTGGAGGGAGGAAGAGAGAGAAAGAGAGAGAAAATCTTCCACTGATTCATTTTTAGAGGGTCACAAATGCAAAGTCTGGGCCAGGCTGAATTCAGGAACTCCATTTGAGCCATTCTAGTCTTTGAACCATCTTTCCCTGCTTTCCAGGGCACATTATCAGGGATCTAAATCAGAAGCAGAACAGGCAGAACTGAAACTAGTGCTTCAATTTGGGATGCTAGGGTTATATGCAGTAGCTTACCAAACTGTAATGCAACACTGGCCCCTAATCACCCCGTACCTCTCCCTCTTCTTTATTATACCCTTCAAGTTTCCTGGCATTAGGTTCTAGACAAATGAACCTCTGTAATCTCCTCCACCTTGGTTCTCACTCTACGCCAAAAGAAATTGTGGAATACTGCCACTTTACAGGGAAATGAAAGACAATGATAACATTGGTACTATTTCCACCAAAAGTATCTGTTTCTGTAAGCAGCAGTATACTTGCATATCCTAAAAATATTTAATACTCACTGCATCACTCATTATGTGAAAAACTTAGATTGCTGTGGTTTTTATGGAATTTTTTTGTAACTTCCTATAGAGAAAGTCAGTTTTTTAATTTGCTTAGACAAATTTGTATGAATAGCCTAGTCTTGTTTTCAGGCACATAAAAGAAGTTATAGTTGAAGTTATTTTTCATGGGAACTTTTTTCTCTTTAATAAAAACAGGGATACTGTCTTTTGTCAGACTCACAACCATCAGGGTATAGCAGCAGCAAAATCAGAACAAGTAAATCGAACAAGTAAAACAGCCAAGCTGTTTTAAGGGGATTCTCATAGTACCAGAGGATACAGAGCTAAGAGAAGGTTTCCCACAATCCTGGAGAGAAAAACTGAGGCACTGCACAACTAATTCTTCAGGAAGCACTTTCTAGAGGCCTGAAGAAACACACACCTTTCTCAAAAAATTCTCATAATAGCCTCCACCTTCAGTAAGTGGCTCCATCTCCTCTCCTCAAAGAAAACCTCTATCTGAGCAGGCAGACTTTTAAAGAAGGAGAAGAAACAATCCATGGGGATGGCCACAAATGGTTCCCAGAGTGTCTGACCAACATTGGGGGCTGTAGAAATCTTATTGTACATTGACGCTTCCATTTTGGTCATGAGGTTTCAGCATTCTGCCTTCCAACATGTCAGTCGTGAATACAGATATGGGATATTATATACAGTTGGAAACAACCATCTCTAGCCCTGATGTTCTCTTCCTCTTTTCTCTGTTCTTTTGCTGCCATCTCCTAGAACCTTAGTGCAGGCAATTGCTACTCCAGGGATTCCTTAACATGGCGTTGCTGCAGTCTAGCTCATCCTCAAATGGTCTCTTGTCTTGGTGATCATTTAAACAACTAGCTTGCCAAACCTTTGGAAATCAGATGAAATCCAGCTTTGTGTAAATGAGTAAACAATATTTACCTGTATGTACACTCTGGCCTTGAGGCCTGGATGCTTTTTTTATAAGCCTGAGGATCATGCATGTCTCCTCTTTGCACCTAGAGAAACTGTACAGTGATGCAAAAGAGAATCTTCCGCATGACATGTGAGAAGAGAGCAAATCAGACCTGTTGAATGCTTTGGTAGAGAAAAGGCTGACAGTGTTTTCAACACCTGTCCCAGCTTTCTTTGAATTCCTCCATTAGCCATAACCATCAAAGTCCTGTTGTAACAGCAGACTGCTAAGAGGCTTGTGAGACACCACTGTATATCTTGTATTAATTCTTCCTTAAGTTAAAGCCATTCACCCAGTTACTATTAGCCATTTTCAAGAGCGATCCTGACAAACTCGTAACAGGAGGTCATATGCATAAAGCAGAGGAGTACACCAGAGTGGAGCAGGTGGAAAGGAGGGGACTTATATCCCAGCCCTGGAGACTCCTGGATCCTCACCAAAAAATTTCAGTATGAACAAAAAGGACTGCATCCCAACTACCAAGGAGACCACGGAGAATTGGAATGCCTTTGGAGACCAAGAACGACCAAGAACTCTGAGGTAACCCATCCCCTTTTGGATCTACCACATGGAATGGAAGAAGCCCAAATCCTTCCTCACAAGATCCAAGGTCATCGGAACAACAGCCAGGAGCCCTGAGCAGTCTGCAGAAACAGAAGAATAGTAAATTTCCGTTGGCATTAGGGAGGCGAGCTTTTTCTGGTCCTTACTTAGTTCCAACTTTGGATCCCCACTGTCTCTTGCAATGACCATCAGGATCGCCCCAGAGCACCCTCCCCCCCAAACCAAACCAAACCAAACCAAACCAAAACAAAACAAAAAATAGGATACATAGAGAACAACAATGAAAGCTTAGAACCAGACAGGAAATGATCAGTGTGGATTCACATATACCTTATTAGGTAAGACACAAGGATTAGTTACTCATCACTAGGGTATTGAAGGTTTCTCTGCATGCCCCTCCTAAAACCGTTCTGCACCTCAATTGTTGACATATGCCTTGTTAGAGTTATAGCCAGTTTAGAATATCCTAAAATCTGCCAAGTAGAGCAAAATTATGTTTCAATGCTATAAACTGCTAAATATTAAAATGAGAATAGACATGGGACAGCTGAATAGTACCCTATAGCCATTTTAAGGTGTATAGCAGCCAGTTCTGTATATAAACTAAAATCGAAAAGTCAATGAAGTGTTCACAGGATGTGGTTAAGAATTCGCATTTTTTTAACATATTGGTTACTCAATACCATGCCAATTAATTCCATAATGTTGTAAATTGTTGTTGATGGTATGTTGGGGCTTTTAATTGATGGGTATGATAGTCTGCCAGCTCTACCTTCAGACCAGAGATGATCTCCCCCAGAAACCATTGAATTTATCTAGACAATAAGATGCTGGACTCTATGCTTGGTATATGTTTGCAAGGAAAGAATCTATACTGAATATTAACTGTAATACTTCAACAAGATGAAGGGATCCACTATGGGGGGCGGGCATGTGGAAAGGTTGGGGGAATCACAGAGCCTATGAAACTGTGTCACATAATGCAATATAATTAATAAAAAAAGTATTAGCCATTCTACATGTTATGTCTAGAATAACCAACTAAACATGTTTCTTAGCTCATGTAGATGTCAAAAAGGTTAAAGGAAGAAGGTATGAACTCAACACCTGAAATTGAGGGATATTTCATGTCTCTCACACACTTTCAAAGTGTTTTCTCTAACAGATAAGTGGTATAATTGCATTAGTACTATAGTCTCTTTTTAAAAAACTGTTAACTTTTATCCTTGTTCCATCACTTGCATTCTTTCTTGTTAAACTGCTACATTTAAATATTTCATTATACTTAGTTTTCATCCCTGTCTTCACCAATGGCAAATAGTTGAGCATCTTAAAGGAAAAAGCAAAACACACATGTACACATACACACACTTTTGCAAAATTAGGGCTGTTATTCCAGCTTCATAGAGGAAGTTATATGTATGTGTATGTTACCAGGGACAGAGCAACATTTCTCTACCGTATTGACAATGAATTAAATCCTTTGTGTGAGATTTTAGCACTGAACCATTTTCTTTCCTAAGTGATTTTTTTCTCTTAATTTGCACTAAGGTACCCTAAGGAAAAATAGAAAAACAGACTTGTTAGTGACATACCATACTCTGTAAGCAGTTGTCTTTTGTAATGTCTATAGTCTACAAAATGACTGAATGGATCTAATTAAAACATTAACACGAACATTGGCATTGGGTTTTGACCACCTTTGCAAGGAACTCACTGTGGAGAAAGGAGGATTCAGGGCAGTGATTGGAGCCCACTGTGGGAGAAGGTCATTGGCTCCACTGCAGGTGGCAGGGCTTCCTCCAACTTGGTTCCTAACTCAGCAGTCTCTTTGTGTGTTTGGGTCATGATCTTACACTCAGGGGAAAGAGGCAATATCATGGACTGTGCATGGGAAGTTCTTAACTCTTTTTTTTTTATTTATTGTTGCTTACATTGTATTATGTAGTACAGTATTATAGGCTCTGGGGATTCTCCCCACCCCTCCCATACCCCTCCCCCCATGGTGGATTCCTCCACCTTGTTGCATAACCATAGTTCAAGTTCAGTTGAGATTCATTGCTTGCAAACACATGCCTAGCATAAAGTTCAGCGTCTTATTGTCCAGATAAGTTCAGTGGCCTCTTGGGGAGACCTTCTATGGTCTGAAGATAGGTCTAACAGAGTAAAGATCCGGTCAGTTAAAAGCCCCAACAAGGCCTCAGTATCAATATACAATGTTATGGAATTAATTGACATAGTATTGGGTAAACAATATGTTAAAAATAATGCAAGTTCCCTTCTTCGAAACATCTGGGTTGAGACAGTATCAATGACAGGTTCAAAAAATAACAAACAACCAAACAAAAAAAAATTACAGCTTAAATCAAGGCAAACATGTGGTATCTAACCTTTTGGGATTCACTCATTTCCCTTAGCATTATAGTTTCCAGTTGTGCCCATTTAGCCACAAAGAACTGCATTTTGTTTTTTTTAATAGCTGAGTAGTATTCCATGGAGTAGATGAACCAAAGCTTTCTTATCCAATCTTCTGCTGATGGGCATTTCGGTTGCTTCCATGTTTTTGCAATTACTGATTGTGCTGCAATGAACATAGGGATGCATGTTGGTTTGTCGTAAAACAGGTGTTTTGGATATATTCCTAGGAGTGCTATTGCTGGGTCATATGGTATGCAGATTTTGAGTTGTTTGAGTGTTCTCCAGACTGATTTCCATAAAGGCTGTACCAATTTGCAGCTCCACCAGCAGTGGAGTAGGGTTCCCTTTTCCCTGCATTCTCGCCAGCAAGCATCGTTGGTGTTCTTGTTTATGTGGGCCAATCTTACTGGTGTTAGGTGGTACCTCATCGATGTTTTAATTTGGATTTCCCTTATTGCTAGGGAGCTGGAACATTTTTTCATATGTTTGTTTGCCGTTTGGACTTGTTCCTTTGTGAAATGTTTGCCCATTTCCCGTGCCCATTTCTTGAGTGGCTTGTTTGTTTTGGTTTTTTGGTTGTTTTGAAGTTCTTTGTATATCCTGGAAATTAGCCCCCTATCGCCTATATCGTGTGCAAAGATCTTCTCCCACTCCGTGGGTTGCTTTTTTACTTTGTTGATTGTTTCCCTTGCTGTACAGAAGCTTCTTAGTTTGATGAGGTCCCATTTGTTTATTCTGTTCTCAACTGCTATTGCTTTTGGTGTCCTTCTTAGAAAGTCGGGACCTACTCCTAGGCCTTGCAGGGTATTTCCTACATTTTCTTGCAAGAGTTTGAAGGTTTCTGGATGTAGGTTTAGGTCTTTTATCCATGTAGATTGGATCTTAGTGTATGGTGATAGATGTGGGTCTATTTTTTTGTTTCTACAAGCTATCAGCCAGTTGTCCCAACAACATTTACTAAAGAGGCCTTCCCACTTGCTTGAGCTGTCATTGGTCTTTTTGTCAAAGATTAATTGGCTGTATTTGTGTGGGTTCCCTTTTGGTGCTTCTATTCTATTCCATTGATCTTCCTTAACTCTTTTGAATGGTATTTTTTATGCTTCTCAGCCTGAACACAGTATTAGCTTTAATTTTAATTTTAAGCTTTAAAATCTCCATTAGAATCCCAGGGTGCTTTAGAGTGAGCATCCTGATACTTAACCTGCTCAGGTTAAGCACTGGACAAAGCTTTATTGCGAAGAAATGGACTGAAGTCTCCCAGGTTCACTTTGCAGAAGCACATTCCATGCCCTGCCGTGAGGGAAAGTCCTTAGAACCTGGAAATTGTTATAGCAGTCATCCTAGCCGTCATCAATTCAGTTGTCCAGAGACAAGCATCAAGCATAAGAACGAACAGTCATTCTCCCTCACTGACAGCACACCCTGTCAACACAATCTGTGAGCATGCCTCCTGAACAGAGGCACAATAACTATAAATCAGCAGAGCAGGACCAGAATATGTTCAACCATTGTGTTATGATGTTACCTATTAAAACTTTGCCTTGTTTCCAGTAATTTCACATTTCCTGTGGTTCAGAGGCCAGTGTGAACTTGAAGGAAATAAAACAGCACTGGACATGCATCAACATGCAGATGCTGTGAAAGCATTGTCCAGAGGACACTTCAATTAAATCTGAGTAATGGGCACCTGCATAGTCACACTTCCCCATTATGCTGAACCTATACGTCAAAGGTTTTATATGAAATACTTTCTTTTTTTTTATTGTTAATAACATTGTATTACGTGATACAGTTTTATAGGCACTGGGATTCCCCCCACCCCTCCCACAACCCTACCCCCATGGTGGATTCCTCCACCTTGCTGCATAACCACAGTTCAAGTTTAGTTGAGATTCCTTCATTGCAAGCATATACCTAGCATAGAGTCCAGCATCTTATTGTCCAGATAAGTTCAGCGGCTTCCTGGGGAGACCTTCTCTGGTCTGAAGGTAGAGCTAACAGAGTAAAGTCCCGGTCAGTTAAAAGCACCAACAAAACATTGGCAACAATATACAATGTTATGGAATTAATTGACATAGTATTGAGTAAACAATATGTTAAAAATAATGCAAGTTCAATTTTTCAAAACATCTGGGTTGAGACAGCATCAATAATAGGTTCAAAACAAACAAACAAAGAAACAAAAATTACAGGTTAAATTAAGGCAAACATGTGGTTTCTAACCTTTTGGGATTCGCTCATTTCCCTTAGCATTACAGTTTCCAGTTGTGCCCATTTAGCCACAAAGAACTGCATTTTGCTTTTTTTAATAGCTGAGTAGTATTCCATGGAGTAGATGAACCAAAGCTTTCAAAGTGTCTTCCCTTTGAAAGGCAGTGTCAACTTACGGAACCTTGTTCTGCCTTAAATCCTCTTGCAAAAATTACTGAGCCTTGTAAAGTCAGAATATTTGCACTTAGAGCCATTGTGTTTAGTGAGGCCCTAGATCAAATTTTACTTTTGTTTTGTTTTGTCTTCCCTCCTGAAACTCTGTGTTTTAGTGAACTGGCAGTTCCCTTAGTTAGCTAGTCCATGTCAGGAAGGCAGTCATCTGTAAAGAGATACACATGGTCTAGGACCAATAAAATTATTCACAAAATAAGTAACAAGTTGAGCTTGGTTCACTGAGTAGAGTCTTCCAGTCTCTCAAAGATAGCATTACAATCAGGTGGGAAGGAAGTGTTCCTCACATATGTCTGAGCCCTTTTCTTGAGGAACAACAAACAATATGAGGATTGCTTTTAGCCAGTAAATAAGAACATGCAAAATAACTTCCCCTCTGTTATACAGCTACATATGTTAGGCTGCTTATGAGGGTAAAAGGGTAAAATAGGTCATCTCCTTTGTGGGTCTGCTGGAATTTCCCTTTTCCTTTCAATCTGCTGTATTTTTGTGTCTAAAAAAAGGACCCCAACAATGTTTCCTCATTCCAAGTCACTTTTTTAGACCACATAATATGTCATAATCCACTGTACAAGGATGATAATATAAGTCAGCCTTAGATTTCTTTGTTTTCTATGGTTATTATTGTACAGAAGAAAAATTAAACTGTTAATAATGTATATTTACTAAAGAGAAACTTTTATATGATTTTATGTGGAAGACATATGCATCATGCTTTGTGTTCCTGGGTCCATGAAGGGCTGCAGAGTTAATCCCTGAGCTCCCAGCTCATCCCTTAAATCATGAACTCCCAGACAACATGACCTTGGGCTTGCTGGAGAATCCTGAAGTTCTGTGCTCTGGACATATTGATTTTAACAAAGCCAAAAGTGCCATCATATTCTTTCAGCTGGTTTACCCTGAACTGCTCTCTGGGCTGTATTGTGTGCAAGAGCAAGCTCGCTTATTTGGTCTTAATGTAGGATCAAGTTCTGGTGCCATCTTGGTTTCAACTGCCCACACCAAACCTGGATGCTTTGAAATTCTCACCAGCATCCATTCACAATAGCTACATTCTCCTTTAAAAGCTTAATTGACACAGAGTAATTGTACATATTTATGGGGTACAATGAGAAACTTTGATATGCTATGATCAGCTCAAGATTTTCAAATTCTTAACAAAACTCTACCAGGTATTTTGTCATATGCAATCCATTGCCACCAGCCATGGTTTCCTTACTGTGCTGCAGACTTTAGAAGTGACGCCTTCTAGCAAGCTGCTTCGCACTTGTTCACCCTTATCTCCTACTCATCACCCTGACCAATCACTGGCCCATCTCCTCCTCTAAGGATAGCAAAGCATGTTATGTTTAATTTTGCATCTTCTCTTGCTTATATATTCTTATGGGAGACCTTAACTCCAACTTTACTCTGTATGCTTGAGAGGCCAACACAGACTGGTAGGAAATATACTACTTACTCTGTAGAGGGCTGAGTTTATATGTAACATCGTGAGTCAACATGCAGAAATTAAATGTGGATGTATGTTAATTTAGTTTTTGTTTATTTACTTGCTTCCTATTTTAAAGGTAGTGGAGATAAACAGGGAGAAAGGAACAGAGAGAGAGAGAGAGAAGGAGAGAGGTGTGGGGAAGAGGAGAGAAATCAAACTTCTATTTATTGGTTTGCCCCTGGATGTTTCCTGCAACTGGGATGAGCAAAGCTACAACTAGGAGCTAATGATTAAATCCAGGGCTGCCACATGGGTGGCAGGGACACAAATAATTGAGGCATAATTTGTACCTGGATTTGGACATGGATGAGACTCAAACAAATCAGGCATTCTGATCATTACAAGTGTCTCAACCAACCTCTGAAATGCTTTGTCACATCCCTGCCACTGGAAGGATCTTAAATAGTAACACCGAGATTTGTTCTTCCATGTAGCTACTTGATGCAACAATCAAGATGCTGTTCAGAATTACTACTTTCCACGTTAAAGTGTTGACATTAAGTCCCAGGTCATCTGTCAATCTCAATTTTCTCCTAACACATCTAGGAAGAAGCAGATGATGGCTGAAGCAGTATAGTTTTATCTACAATCTAGGGAAATATGGATTGAATTCCCAACTCCTGGCTTCAGCATTTAGAACTCTGGCCATTTCAGGCATTTGAGTAGAGCACCAATGAATGGCATCTTTCTGTCTCTCAGCTAGATAAAGCTAATAATTAAAACTATTAAGAAGTTGCACCTCTGAGAGAACAATGTAATTGGTCAATGGAGAGTGAATCCTGGGGAACGATAAGGCAAAAATGAAGAACAGTGAACACAAAGGGAACATGGATGCTTCCCAAGAAGAGCTAAGCAGGGGAGCAACATACCTTGGGCTTACAGTGCAGTAGCAGAGTTTATATGGTGGCTGGTTTCAGGTAGAAACAATAGAAGTTGGAGATGAATTGACAGAAGTGTATGAGGGGGAAAAATCATCAAGAAAATACTGAGCTTGGGGCTTCCATAACTGAATTTGATTTGGGAAATGGTGACTGTGACTCAGGAAAGATGAACAATGAATTTAGCTTGGAAGTTTGTAAAGTCTGGGATTGCAATTAAGCATCAAATTAATGTTGTTTAGGTGTCTGAGTGAGTGACTGCAGTTCAGGACTAAGGTCTGGACTGGAGAGACATCTGAGTAATACATGTGCGTGTGGATAGGGAGATAAGTCGGGAGCCCAGGAAACACAGGTTTTTTTCAGAAGGAGGTAGAATTTCAATGTTACCGACAGACTAAATCAGACAGGGATGGGTGAATGTCTTGGCTTTACAAAGGTTAAAACCCTGATGATGACTTTCAGATTTACTTGAAGAAGTGGAGAAAAACACATGACTTGGATACAATCAATGATAATTTTCAGGAAATATGGGCCCAAAGTAGTAGTATTCTAGCAGGGATGCAAGGGCCCTGCACTAGGTAAAAGGGCCTCAAATGCAATAAAATCCTATGCTATTATCTAACTTAAAATCAATTGATCACTCTAGATATAATTTATTTTGGTTGTTATTCAGATAAAATTAGGAAACAAAACAAATAAATTAAAAATAATAAGTAAAAATAAATTAAAAATAATAAATAAAAATAAATTTAAAATAATAAATAAAAATACCCAAGCTAATAAAATTTTTTCCCTAATGTTTCCTTCATGTTTATAGGGGGGTATTAAGGGAGAAGGCCCACTCAATTTCCCACCCTCCCTAGGTCCTGGATGTAGGGTATGCTCTGAGGTTCTTGCTCAAGTGGTTTTGACATTTCAACAGTTATGATTCACTGCCAATCTTGCCACTCCAAGCACTATGTGGTCCTTGAGGAATTCACTGATTGACATAGTCCATCATAGCTGATATGGTTGGTTGATCTGTTCTGTCTTCTCTCTTTTCTTGGTTAGGGTTCTGAGTCCAGCATTTTGATTGGGGAGATCTCCAAAGAAACTTTGTCTGAGGTGTGCTCAAACCAGATTCTTATATGTGCTAGCAAGTACAGGGCCCGGCACAGTCCATCACCCACGTCAGCTGGTGGTTGCAATTGCTGGGTTGGTTCTGTTTTCACTCCCGACTTCCATTGGAACCAATGGGAGTTGCAGTCCAACCTGGTTCTGCCCAGCACATTCTCTGCCCTTGCATAAACCAGTGGGAGCTGCAGCCTAGTTGGAGTGACCCGCAATAACCCCCACCAGGCCCACCCCCTACCCTGGTTTGCCAGTATGTGTGGCAGTAATCCAGTCTGTCCCACACCCCATTCCACCCCAGCTGCTGTGCTAGTTTTATGCCCTCCCATGGAAGTGGTAACCCAAGAGGGAGAAGCCCACTATTTCTCTCCCAGGCCTCTCCCACTCCCAGATTATGCACTCTCCATATAGTTCTGTGCGTTGACCTGACGGAACTAGCCCCCAGTGCCAGCTTCTGCCAGCTGATTCTGTGGCTAAGCCCAAACAACCCTCACCCACTCTAATTTTGTTTGCACCAGTAGGAATAATCAGCCCAGCCCGGCTTTTCCCTGATCTAGTCCACATGAGGCACACAGTTGTTGTAGCACTGCCTAGATGATCTGCCCCCATCCCAGCCCACGCACTCCTGCGGGAGTAGCTGTCCAGCAAAGGAACCCTTCCTTATTCCCCTGCCAGCTTTGCCCCCTCCCTTCCTTGTTCTCATGCTTGCTGGTTGGGCACTGCGGTCACTTCAAGTACAGGCAACCTCACCTTGGCATTCTGTATTGTGCACTAGTCTTTGTTGCAACTGAACCTGGCTTGACCTACACTGTTCTGGTGCTTGGATTTGCCAGTGGATGATGTGGCCTGGTTTTCCCCTGACCTCTGCCAATTGTATGTCTGTTCTGGGCTGTTTCCTATCATGTTTCTTGTGCTTACTTGCTGGGTCTGTGTCCTGCCAGAAGAGTTGCCAAGGCTCCCCCATCAGAACACCTCCCAATGCCAGGTTTCATGCTTACCAGTGGGTCCATGAGCTAGCCTTACTCAGTCCACCTCCTGTCCTAGCAGGAACAGTGACTTTTCCTGACTGGCTTTCAATCCAAACTGGTTCTTGCTATTGGATGTTTCAGCCCAGCCATGGTTTATCCATACCCACATATGGCTCACACATGGCTCAGTAGGGGTTTGAGACCTTGCCTAGTCCATCCCGCATCTAACCCAGTCCTCCAGGACACCAGAAGGTGTTGGGGTCTGGCCTGGCTCAGTGCATCCAATCCCAGTCCACACTTGTGCCAAGGGAGACTACAACCATTTCCAGATCAGAACACAGCCCCCATTCCAGGCCACATGCTTCTTGGTCGGAACCTCAACCCAGCTAGGGTTGTTCCCTTAGCTCCCCAACCAGGCCTGTTCCCAGCCATAGATCACGTGCATGCCAGTGGTTGCTCTGACTCAGCTTGGCACAGCCCCTCACCTGTCCTGACCTCTGCCTTAGACACTGTGGCTTAGCATTCCTGGCTCACGCAGACCAGTAGTTACAAAAGCATAGCTCAGCATGACCTGTGCTCCGTCCTGGTCTCTAGTTTCACTTATGGGCTGAAGTTTGCTCAGTTGGCCTGATCTACCCTGTTCCATTACCAATTGAAATATTTGCAAGCTGTTGGGGCTACTTTTCCTAGCTTGTCCGACCCCTAGGTCTGGACCACATGTTTACCAGTGGGAGCTATGACTCGTCACGGGAGTTTCCCAAGTTCCTCCACTTAATGCACTCCCAAACCAAGTTCTCATACATGCCATTGGGTTTAGGCCAGGGCCAGGTGCAGTCTGGCCTTCCATTTGGCCTTGTATGAGCTGGTGAACTTTGCAGCCTAGCCCACCCCACACCCTAATCAGGATGCACATTTGGGTTCTTGAGTGCTAGTTAATGTAATGGCTTACTTAATGTTTTATAATGGCTGCAAGAAGAAGATTGCTCCTGTACCTATATTCAAGCTGGTAAATGACCTCATGAAGCCTGCTGACCTGAGCCAGAGGCCACCCTGAAAATTCCTTGAAATATAATGTTCAGCCTGACACCAACATGCAAGCATTTTTGAGAGCTAAGTCTGTGAATGAAGGATCCATCCAGTAAGAGAAAACAGGTGTGCTAATGACAGCAAAGATCAGTTGAAAACGAAGCCAGTTGCATGGTGTTTTCTGAGGAGTTCCAGCTGTTCAGTGTGGCATTAGAGAATTCAAACCTGGCCTGGTGCACATCTTTCAATGGTCTGGAGGATAAACAGCATTCACCAAAGCATTTTGGCTTAGAGGTTGGGACATTTTGTCTGTGTCTCCTATGACCCTTTGTAATGGGCAGAGCTCTTATTTATGACACACTGGATATCCTTTTGTGAAGTGTGCAGTGTCATTAGAGTCCTCTAGGCAACTGGAGAAGCAGAAACAAGAAGTGAGAATTTGATGAGTACAGAGGTACAGTGTGAAGAGATGGAAGGTCCTGCAGAGGGAGAGTTTGGGTTTGCTAGGCCACTGGCACACCAATAACTGACTCCATATCTGGTAAACTTGGCTGAAGACAAACTAACCCTCAGAGTACTACTGTGGGATTACAGTGCCTAAAGGTATGCAGACTTGGCTGACCTTCACAGCTCCTTGTCAGGGACATGGGTAGATAAGACCATGCAGAATACACTGTTGGCTTAAGACCCCATTTCTCATGGTGCACCCCTGCGAAAATCATAGGACAACTAGCCATGAACTTTGGAGACTGAAGCCCTACTTCAGACCTCCCTCTGAGCGAGCTAAGCTCCTACTTTACTATGCTTCCCTTTTTGCAATAAAAAGCCTTTTCCATATTGAAGGGTCATCACACCTCCTTGGGACCTATGTATTAAATCACTGCAGAGGGCAGTGAGAGTAGAACAAGACAAATGTGCTGAGAGCCATTGTTCTGGTATAACAGGGCAAACTGCATGATGTGTGTTTTAACTCAATAGAAATTTCTAAGGAAAAGAAAAGGAAAAATGAGGTTTGTGAAGTGAACTGAAAGGTGGTAAATACTCTCATTGGTATGCAATTGTAATAAATAAAATAAAAATAATTTCCATTTGTTATAGTTTCTTTTTGTTATTGTCATGTTGTATCTGTAAACCTATAAGACAGGTTTTATTATTCCCATTTTGCAAGTAAGGATGTTGAGAATATGGGAATGTGATCAGGCTTTTCTGAGAGTGATATAACTGCTTAGCAAAGGAGGAGAGATGTAATATATATTGTCCTTCAACAATACTCATCTGTGACTTACTGCTGCTAGAATTTTCTCAAGTAATGTCTTTCACCTCTGCTGAAACTCAGGTGTGCAAAATATGCCCTATTCATGGAAACTTCCCCTGAAAAGAGAGACACTGCAAAGAATGACTATAAGGCCAAGATCATGAAATGAGCCCAGTTACAGGGTGGGCAATAATGGACCTTGCACCTTGAATCTATAGGAGTAATTTCATGATGTCCTGAAGGGCTCCAAGAGGAAACTACTCTGAAGAAACTTCCTGGATGAATAGACATGCTCTACTATTCAAGGTGTAGCTGATAAAATCTTGTAGCACATCAATTTTTAACCAGGTAGAAAGCAGATGCTTCCCAGCAGAAAACAAGTTGTTCACCACCCATGGCTCTAAACTTGAAATATTGGAAGGATATCATGGAGCGGAGCAGTCCATCCTGTGATTCCTCTCGTGGGGCTTCAATGAAGGACTTGCTAAATTTCCTGAGCAAACATCAATTTAGTAAGGTAATGTGGGATGGGAAAGGGCCTGAGCTTTCCACTTCATGTCTTTATTCAAATTCTAAGGAGGAGGCAACTTGGAAGAAACACTTTCAAAAAACAGAGAGCAAATAAATCTGTATTGAAAATAAGATGATTTCCAAAATTTGTCAAAAATGAGATTAGATTATGGGCATAAGGAGACATAAAGTATGGTGGGTGTTGTATTAACCACAGCTTGTATTACTTATATCCAGTATCTTGTTCTGGTTCTGGTTGCTTCACTTCTGATCCAGCTTCCTTCTAATGTGCCCAGGAAAATGGCAGATAATGGCACAAGTAAGTGGGTCTCTATCATACACACAGGACATCTTGTTGGATTTTATAGTCCCTGGCTTTTCTTACCCCAACCTTGGAAGTTTCTCTGTCTCTCTGTCTCTCTCTCTCTCTTTCTCTCTGGAATTCAAAATACATAGACTGTATTCTTAGATGGCTGAAAGGGAAGGACATAACTCAGATGGTGGAGTGAAGAAAAGAGATGAAAAATTGTATCAGATGATCAGAACCATCTTGTTCTCTATGGGAAAAGGAGAGACTTCATGCGGAGGCCATGAAAACCCTGAGAATTCAATCAATTTTTTCATTTCATACTTTTGAAGAAGATGGATGGGACTTTTTGAGTAAAATCCTTGTTGTTTACAAGGTTAAACAGGTCAAGCAGAGAAGACACAGAAGTGCCATTCAAATCAAAAGAATTAAATGTCAGGCCTTCTTTCTTTTGAGGAATGTGGTCATATTCTGTGGTGTGAATTTGAGTTACCTGAACTCAAGAAGGAAAAGACACTATGCTGAAAAGTGACAGGCCAGAAAAAACCAACCAACCAACCAACAAACAAACAAGCAGAGCCCCCAAAACAGTCACCTCTGGGAACCCAAGACAGGGGACTTTTCAGCCTTGGGACACAAGGTTCTGAGGAGGTCAAGCCTTTCCAGACTCACTGAGTTACCTCCTGAGAAAAGATACAGGACCATGGAAACAAGACAGACACAGCCACAGCCATCTGCTTCCTTCTCAGAAAGGCTGTTAATGGTGTCATCTCCAAAGTCATTCTCCCAGTGAGGGAGGACTGTGCAGCTGATTTTAACTTAATGCCAACCAGATTCATTAACATTATTTCATATGTTAGTCCCACAGCTCACTATGATTTATGGCTTCTGACAGCTTTCTTTAGGAGACTTAAGGAATGTGTATCAAATATAAAATAAATGACTGGGCAGATGTATTAATGAAAAAAGATATATGTATATGTATGTCAGTATATATTAGTATCTACATGCACTTTTGATGTCATATATAACACAAAAGTATTTTAAGATGATGGCTAAAACTTACTAATGAGATAGAGAGAATGACTACAGTTGAAAATATAAGACTACAGCAGACATGGGGAAGATTTGTAGAGCAGGGAATGAGCTGGGGTCAAGGAAGACCACGTTTTAAAGTGGAATACAGATGAAACTTATACAGATCAGATGTCATGGAGAAGCTTTTGGCTCAGGTGTGTGGTGGAAGCCAGGTCCCTGAGCACTGGAGGGTGTGGGGAGTGGCCCAGATCGGGTGACATGCTGCTGAGGGCATGGGGTGTGGGCTTGTAGGGGTCCTGAGGGACAGCATTGGTGGAGGCATAAAGAGAGCTAGGGGACATATAAGGACCTGGAGGCTCACATCCAGGTGAGGAATGACCTCTGTGACCACCAGTGAGCACAAGGGCTGGAATGTGGGCAGTGGGCTGGGCTGCACATTGTTGCAGCCTCCCTCGGCACAGGTGTGGACTGGGTCTGGGATATGCCAGACAGGGCTGGACTCTCTTCCCACTGGTGCTCGTGAAAGCCAGCATGGGTGTAGAACAGACTGGGCCAGTTCTTGGTTCCAACTGAACCATATGACAGTTGTGCCTGGGCATGGATCAAGTGTTGCTGGGCTGTGACACCAAACAGTAAGAACAGGATTTGGCTGTGGGCCAGTTGGGCAAGGCCACTACACTGATCCTGCCATGACAGGAGGTGGACTAAGTCAGCCTGGACCAAGGACCCACCAGTGTGCATGAAATATGCCACTGTGAGGAGACTTGATAGAAGCTTGGGGAATTCCTCTTGTCATGATGGAGTCCCTGCACGTGAGCTCAAGAACAAAACGCAAGGAGCAGCTCAGACAAGATCAAGTTAGAGTGCCCACTGGCAAAATCATGGACCAGACCTGAGGGTATGGAATGCTGGGCCAGTTCATAACATCTACTGGAATATGTGAGAAACAGAATGGTTTGCAGGGCAGGCAGTGTTGTGTTGTGATATTAGCCAGTTTATATCAGGGCCGTGACTGGGGGCTGCAGGACTGGGCTAGGCTATAACACCCACCTCTCTGGCTGGAACTGGAGGTAGACCAAGCCATGTAGTATATGGCACCTACTGGTAAATGCTGAGGTGAGATGGGCTATGCCAGATTAGGTCACAGAAACCCCCATGACACCCAAGTGAGTAGATGCAGGCCTGATAGGGAGTCAGCTGGGTCTCCCTGTAGGGACACTGTTCCCATTGGCAAGTGTGAGAACTTGGACTGGGTGAGCAAGACCAGGCAGGGATACAACACCTGTTGGCTTGCATCTGAACTGGATTAGTAGAAGAGCCAGTCTAGTCTAACTGACTGTATCCACTATTATGCGTATGAGCAATAGCAACTACATGCTGGTTGGGCTTTGTTGCAGCATCAGCTGGCAAGTGCTAGGACTGAAGGCATATCCTGTCAAGGTAGACTGCTGAACCACCTAGAGAGTGAAAGATCTGGGACTGGTAGTGGGCACAGTAGGGAAAATGTGGGCACCTCTCTAATGGGCTACTGTTCCCATTGGTGAGCATCAGAACCAGTACTGGGGACCTGACTAGACCAATGATAGCAGCTACTGGCATGAGTGTGGGTTGGACAGTGGGGCTGGTTGCATTGAACTAGGTTCCGACACCCATTGATGTGTACCAGAGCTGAATGGGATGTGGGACAGACTGTATCAGTGTGGTGCATGTACTGACAAGCATGGGAACCAGAACTGGGGACAAGCCATATAGGAGTTCTTGGGAGTATGTCTGATTAGACTACAGTTCTCACTGGTGTATGTGTGGGCTGAATTTATAGAGGGCTGGGTTGGTCTGGGCCATAGCATCCATTGGTTTGTGTAAGAAATTGGGCTGGGGGTCCTGCGCGGTGGCGCAAGTGGTTAAAGGTCCTCGCCTTGCATGCCCGGGATCCCATATGGGCACCAGTTCTAATCCCGGCAGCCCCGCTTCCCTTCCAGCTCCCTGCCTGTGGCCTGGGAAAGCAGTCGAGGACGGCCCAAGGCTTTGGGAACCTGCACCCACGTGGGAGACCCGGAAGAGGCTCCTGGCTTCAGATTGGCATAGTATCGGCCCGTTGCGCTCACTTGGGGAGTGAATCATCGGATGGAAGATCTTCCTCTCTGTCTCTCCTCTCTGTATATCCGCCTTTCCAATGAAAAAATAATAAAAAATAAATCTTTAAAAAAAAAGAAATTGGGCTGGAGATAGAACTGACACAGCAACTGCAACTACTATTGTGTACGTGGACTGATTAGGGCAATGGACTGAGCCAGACCATGTACTGGCAAGCATACACAAGGGGCAGATCTGAGACCACTTCAGATAAGGTTTCTTTGGGGATTCTCCCCTGCCCCCAACTGAAATGCTGGACTCAGAACTCCAACCATATGAAGAATTGCAGGATTCATGGGCTGACCGTGGAGTGAATATGTCAGAACTAGGCCCCTCAGTGGATAAGATGTGCACAGATGCACATGAAGCATATGGTAAAACATTGCAGCCTGCAGAGGCCACCTGGTACCATAACTGAGGAAGGAGGACAGAACAATTTGGACAACTACCCCAGCCAAGCATTCAAAGTAAATATCTGGGGGAATGGAGAATAAAGTTGACTCTGTCAACGGACCTTGGAAGGATTTCGTCATCCTTGGATTGGCGAGACTGACAGCATTTTAGAGCTATTGAAATTATTAAGCAAAACCCTGGGAGCATGCTTCACATTGGGAACCCTGGGATTGCATGTGGTGGTCATTCCCCTTCCCTAGGTACTGAGGTGGTTGGGAGGCTGGGTGTGGCTCCTCTTTTTTCTACCCACTTCCCCCAGCACAGAAAGAAGAAAAAGAAAATGTGGAAATGAATTTCCTAACCCTTTCCTAGCAATTACCCCTAACTCTCAATCCTTCTCACCCTGATCAACTATGTGAACATCATACAAAAAACAAGCAAAGCATAAGGAAACATTGTGGTGGATTAGGCTGATGCATGTGACCTCAGTGTTCCCTGTCAGAGTGCTGGCTTCAATCCCAGCTACTCCACTTCTTTCCAATATTCATGTTAATAACCCTGAGAAGGAAGCAGAGGGTGATCCAGCAGCTTGGGCCCCTGCCACCATGTTAGAGACCTGCACAATATTCCTAACTCCTGACATCTGCTTTGCTGAGACCTAGCTACTGTGGCCCTTTGGGGAGTGAACCATAAGATGGGAGATCTTTGCTCATCTTCTACATCACTCAGCATTCCAAATAAAAATATTTTAAAAGAAAATTTAGCCTCTTTTTAGTTGTATATTTTTCATATGTAAAAGAGATGTATTTCCCCTCTCTAGCAGCCCTTCTTCTGTGGCCATGTAGTAAACTCTGGGTGTAGGAATGTGTTTTCCAATGATGTACCTGTGCTCTTGTGTGTCTTGAGAGCAGTGATGGACAATGGAGGATGTTGCAGACTTTCTGACAGTGATGATCATTGTCAGACTGCAGTATGGTGGCAGAACGATTATTCAGAAGACACACTCCACAATATTTGGGATTTGAAAATGACAAAAAATGAAGCATATCATACATCGCTGGATAACACTTGTAAAAGTGAGTAATTTATGTATCTTAGAAAAAAATCCTGGGCCCGGCGCAGTGGCACAGTGGTTAAGATCCTCGCCTTGCACGCCCAGGATCCCATATGGGCGCCGGTTCTAATCCCGGCAGCCCCGCTTCTTATCCAGCTCCCTGCCTGTGGCCAGAGAAAGCAGTCGAGGACAGCCCAAAGCTTTGGGACCCTGCACCCGTGTGGGAGACCCAGAAGAGGCTACTGCCTTCGGATTGGCATAGCATCAGCCGTTGCGCTCACTTGGGGAGTGAATCATCAGATGGAAGATCTTCCTCTCTGTCTCTCCTCTCGGTATATCCGCCTTTCCAATGGAAAAAAATAATAAAAATAAATCTTAAAAAAAAAGAAAAAAATCCTTATCCCCTGTTTCTTATCATCAAATATGGTAAAAATTCCTTATGCTGAGTTTCATACATGTTTGCTCTGATAACTTTATTATATGAGCACTACTTGAGAAGCCTAGATTATTTTTTCTTCAAAAAAATGAGCAGTCTTTTTAATAAAAGATTTTCAGCCAATTTGTTAAAATATTCAAGAGTGGAATGGTGGGCCATCAGAGAAATATCCATTTGTGTTGAGATTCAATTAATTATCTGCTATTGACTGCATACCAAATTGGTGGTACATTCAAAACACACTCAGCACACAGTGTGTCAGTTTCCCAGAGATCTTAGAGATTTGGGGATGGCAGATGTTCATCCCACAGTTGATGGCATTGCTGAGCCTCAGTGAAGGGTTTTAGTAGTTAATTCAGAACCATCTAAGCTTCAGGGTACAAAAATTCTCAAGTAGTCAATCACGATGTCCCTCAGCAAATTAAAATTCAGATCTCATGAACAGATAGCTTGTGAGCGATCAAGTGTCCACTGCATGGCTGGCAGTTTGATACGTTAAGACAATGGGAAAGACACTCTGCAGTAATAGAATGCTGTGAACTTCAACTCACTCACAAGGTTTTCCATCATGGGATATTTCATCCTAAGCATAGTCACTTTTACAGAGTGCAAGTCGACTTTTCCAAGGGTTTGACACATTGTGAGCTCTCTGAAACTTCACTCTGTGTCTCCTAAAGCAGGACCCTCTCAGGTACAATAAGAGACCAGAGATGAATCTGAGCCTCCATTGCTCTCCAGCATGATGCTATGGCAGGTCCAGGGACAAGACCCAGCTTCTTTCATAGTGATTTTTACCACAAATCCAAGTAAAGCCAAAGAATATGCAAGAAAAAATAAAGGGTGTTGGTGAAGCACTTTGGACTCACATCAGAGTGCCTGGTTAATATCCCAAATGTTCGGCTTATAATGCATCTTTCTGTTCAAGTGCTTGGACCCTAGGAACTCACAGATGAGACCCAGATTGAGATCTGTAATCCTGGGTTCAGCCCAGACCCAGTCCTGTCTCTTTCATATATTTGGGGAAATAAATCAGTTGGTAGATTATCAGCTCCATCCTAACTACTTCTGTCTGCCTTTCAAACAATGCGAAAATAAATAAAATTATGTTAAAGGTGATATTATGATTGATATAAGAAGTAATATTATTTGAAAAAGAAATGGGCCAGCATGCTGGTTAAATTGGTTAATCCTCACTTTGCATGCACCAGGATCTTCTAGGGGTGTGGTTCATGTCCCAGTTGTTCCATTTCCCATCCAGCTCCCTGCTTGTGGCCTGGGCAAGCAGTTAAAGATGGCCCAAAGTCTTTTGATCCTGCACCCATGTGGGAGACGCAGAGGAATCTCCTGGCTCCTGGCCTCAGGTAAGCTTTTTTTCTGATCATTTTGGCCATTTGGGGAGTGAATCATCAGATGGAAGATCTTCTTCTCTGTCTCTCCTTCTCTCTGTACATTTGCCTTTTCAATAGAAACAAATGCTTCCTGAAAAATAGTGAAGGAAAAAGTAAAAAATTGTCCCAACTTAAATGTATGTTCTGTACATGGTCAATATTTGCTCAAGTACAGCAAACAACCTTCTGGCTAGAGATATTCTTTGCACAAAATTAGCTCTCCCACACCATTTTTTTCACCACATCGCTGTTAACCATTTCCTAATAATATGATCTACCCTTCTTGAATCCACAGCTATACTCGCTGGTTAACATGGTTCAGAGTAGTTGATTGTATAGGTTTGGGAATCATGTTTAATGTTACAAAAGTTTAAGGAAATTTCATTTTTTTCCTTGTCATTGGGGAAGAACACTGTTTTCCCTGATTCCCTCTTTACCACAGGTTGAATAAATAAGAGCTTTAAAGATGTCACTTTAGATTGTCTTGTGATGAATGGAAACTACTCTCATTTCTATTTTTTTCATCTTACCTCATATAGAAACCGAAGATAAGCAAGATAAAATGAAAAGCTTTAAAGTCAAGCCCACAAAGGGTCAGAAGTTGGGTCCAGATTAAGTCTGGAGGGTGACCAGAAAGGGGCATAAGCATCTTGGATGGATACAAGTTGTGCACCCTCCATGAACATCTTATGCAGTTTTTTTTACCTTGTCCACACCTTGAGGCAGGAATTGTCAATCCTGCAGCTCTCAAGCAGAGCCTGAGTACAATGCCAGTTAGTCCCCTCTGACCCTCAGTATTGTACCCTAAGGATACCCAATGCCTTTGCCCACACATCATTTTGCAAAGGAAGAACTCCCCCAATGAATCCTTTGATGGAAGATCAAACTGGAAGCAGATGTTATCAACAGAAGAGAAATGATGGGCCAGCAATGTTGATACAAGAAGAAGAGAGGATTCTTACTGTTCTTTTGAAGAACACACAAAGACATAGAAAACTAGTGTTTCTTCCAAGTTGCAGAAATTTGCAATGGTATTGTTAATCTGATGACAATTAGATGGCTATTTTTAAGAATACATTTGCAGAGCCTGGCAGCATGGCCTAGTGGCTAAAGTCCTCAGCACTAGGCCACTAGAATGCGCCAGGATCCCATATGGGCGCCGGTTCTAATCCCGGCAGCTGCACTTCCTATCCAGCTCCCTGCTTGTTGCCTGGGAAAGCAGTCAAAGACGGCCCAAAGCTTTGGGACCCTGCACCCATGCGGGATACCCGGAAGAAGTTGCTAGATCCTGGCTTCGGATCGGCATAGCATCAGCCATTGCACTCACTTGGGGAGTGAATCATCGGACAGAAGATCTTACTCTCTGTCTCTCCTCCTCTCTGTATATCTGACTCTCCAATAAATAAATAAATTAAAAAAAAGAATATATTTGCAAATAGTTCTGTGGAAGCTGAACAGAGTTACTGGACATGCTCATTGTTCCTGTTTTAGAGTCTGTTGTTTTAACTGGGAGGATGGGAAGGCATTCCTGCTCAGATTCCAGGTGAAGATTGCCACTGAAAGGAGGAACAATGGCTATGTTCTTGTGATTTAATGTTGGGATCCATTTTCCACATTTGAACAACCACACATGCCAAGAAAATCATCAGAGAGTGCATTAAACATAACCAAGAAAGAGCCAAAAACAGTTCTCCACTCGTGTGAAACCCATGAAGTGGGACAGTATTTTCTTGGGATCAGCCAGAGGCTGGGGGTAGTTCTCTTGCTGGGGTGGGACCCAGTTACTTCGTCACAGTTAAGGGAATCAGTGGGATGGATTCTGAGTTTCCCATTTCATTTACCTGTTTGGGAGATTATGAAAATAGAAAGCCTTTGATGTAATAAAAAACAAATACTTTTATACAATATAACAATTAGTGAAGTAAAACTTCAGACTATTACATTCATGCTTTGAAACAAGAATAATGATTAATTTATCCAAATTTTTAAAAGTAAGATTTGTTCATTTTTTAATTCGAAAGTCAGATGTACAGAGAGGAGGAGAGACAGAGAAGTAGACCTCCCTTCTGATGATTCACTCCTGAAACACCTACAACAGCTGGAACTGAGCTGATCCAAAGCCAGGAGTCAGGATCATCTTCTGGGTTTCCCACATAGGTGCAGGATTCCAGGGCCTTGAGCCCTCCTCAACTGCTTTCCCAGGGCACAAGTAGGGAGATGGATGGGAAGCAGGGCTGACACCCTACATCACATTGGCACCCATATGGGATCCTGGCATGAGCAAAACTAAGACTTCAGCCATTAGGCTATACGCCAGGCCCTAACCATTTCCTTTATAACAAAATATTTGATTTCATTTGAAAGGCTGAGTTAGAGGAAGGGATGAAGTGAAGAAGAGAGAGAGAATCACAGACAAAGAGACATCTCTGTCCCTAAATGCCCATAACAATTAGGCTGATCTGAATTTGAGAGCCAGGAGCGTCTTCTTTGTTTCCTGCAGGAGTGCAGATACCCAAGGCCATTCTCTTCTGCTTTTCAAGGCCATAAACAAGGAGCTGAATTAGTAGGGAAGCAGCCAGGTCATGAAATAGTGCCCTATGGGATGCTGGTGCCACAAGCAGAGAATGAGTTTGCTGTGCCACTGGACCAAACATGTCTTAATAAATTTTCTAGCTGAAGCAGCAGTGGCAGCAATGAAAGTTTTGCTGGTGAGTTTATGTTCTAGGCACTGTGATTCATGTTCTGTCTTTATGCTTGCAACTCCTCTACTGAGGTGAGCCCTGGACATTCCATTTTTAAGTAGAGGTAATTTAGTCTTCAGAGGATCTGTTAAGTCTTCCCATTACCACTCTTAGAGACAGGAATGAGACACAAGGGTGAATGAATTTCAAAGGTTTTATTCTTCAATGTAAGCAACACTGTATAAGAAAGAAAAAATATTCTCTTGTCAAGATATTTCAATGATCATATACAATGCTGCTGAGAAAGAGACAAATCAATAGCAGAGAACATAGTGAGTCCACAAAACAAAAATTTTATGTGACAAATGAGAGTTCAGAAAGTAAGACTCAAAACCAACAGCAAAATTGGATAGTTGTCCAGAACCATGGTGGAACACAAAGGGTGTGAGCGAATGTTAACACAGAGCAAGGAATCCAACAAGAGCTGAATGTCTGTGCATCTTTGGCACATAAGGATTTTGGAAACACTGCCCAACTTGTCGAGTTCTAAATAATCCACATACCCAGTGTCAGTTTCTGAGCTTTAACAACCATTGTGTTTATTTGCTGTGCCAAATCATCCTAGAAGGCAAACTCTAAAACCAGGAAAGAACAAAAGCCAGAGATCCACGATGTACAATGGATTAAAACATTGATGAAGAACATGAGCAAACTAAAAATAGAAAAGTGTGAGATACATACATATAGATACACAGATACACAAAATATCCCTCACAAAATATCAGAGTGTAAAATGCCAGATTTTTCATATTTTCTTCCACCAAGAGCAATTGAGAGAGTATCATCTCTTCCATATCAGACAAAACTTCTCATATGTACTCTAAAAACTTGTTTCTTGATTTTGACCGAAACGTTGTCTTTTGTCTTGAAAGTTTTGTGTGAAATGTTTGGACTAATTGGAAAGAAGACATCATTTCCCTAGTAACTGTACTATCCCAATGATTTGTTGTACAACAAACCACTCCGAAACAGCAGCTAAACAACATTAGCAATGATCTGTCCTGCTCACAGTGTGCAGAATGACAGGGATGGACAAGTTAATTCTGACTTGGAGTCCTAGGTAGATGGTGGCTGAGGACTGAGACACCTTAAATGTTTCTTCCCTCCCAGGCGTGTCTCCTCAGCTGAGGATTCAGCAACAGGGCTCAGAATCCAGACAATGTGAATGGCAGTGATTGCCTGAGTCTTCTTCATGGGATTGTGTTATCACAGCCACTTTGACAGAGTGGAGCACCTTAGGACTCAGGGCTCCTAGGGCAAGTGTCCCGTAAGAAAGTGGAAGGGAATACATGTCCCTTCCTAAGTCCTTGTGATTCATACCTTTGTCTTTTTCATTCACTTTCTATTTGTTGAAGCTATCTCAAAAAATCAAGCACGTTGAGAATGCAGACTCAGTTTTATGATGGCCATGGTGTCCAAAGATCCTCAAATACACTTTAAAACCACAGCAACACCAAATCATTATCACATCAAAATGTTTTCTACTTTTGAGCTATTTCTCTAGTAGATACATTAAATTAATGTCAAAATTTCGATTTGAATTTTAAGGTATAATGAAGTCAAATAAGTTTGCTAAAAAGTCTTTACATATTAGAGCAAATGTGCTATCTGGCCTTTGGGATTGGCTATTTCTCTCAGCATAATGGTCTCCAATGTGGCCCATTTAGCTGCAAACGATTGCATTTCATTCTTTTTAATAGCTGAGTAGTACTCCATATTAGATGAACCACAGTTTTAATTCAGTCTTCTGACAATGGGCATCTAGGTTGTTTGCAGTTTTTGCAATTGTTGATTGTGATGCAGTGAATACATGTGTTTTGTCACATATCATGAGTAATGAAGGTCTAGTTTTTAATTGTAATTCCTTCAGTGACACAAAAGTCACATATTATCATCTACTCCTGAAAGAAGGTGTTTTGATTCCTGTTTTCACCACTCTTGTAATGCAATTTTCTTATGTTTGTTAACTTCATACTGCTGAAAATTTATCATTTTCATCAAAACAAAATAAAATAATTTTAAATGTTTAAAAATTGTTTTCAGGGGCCCGACATGGTAGCCTAGTGGCTAAAGTCTTTGCCTTGCACACTTTGCAATCCCGTATGGGCACTGGTTCTAATCCCGCTGGCCTCACTTCCCCTCCAGCTCTCTTTTTGTTTCCTGGAAAATAAGTTGAGGATGGCCCAAAGCCTTGGGACTCTCCACCCATGTGGGAGACCTGGAAGAAACTCCTGCTCTTGGCTTTGGATTGGCTCAACTCTAGCCATTGCAATCACTTGGGGAGTGAATCAGTGGATGGAAAATCTTTCTCTATCTCTCCTTCTTTCTATATATCTGATTTTCCAATAAAAATAAATGAACCTTTGAGAAAATTAATTTTTAAAATATTATTTAAAAAGACAACTTGTTCTTGAAATAATCGAGAGGATTATTATCATTTTTTATTTCCTAGCACATCATTTAATGTCATAATTTGTTAAATTATTAAAAAAAACAGAATAGCTTTGTGTTATAGAGACTTCATGAATAGACTTCTTTAAGCAAGGACTCCAAAATCATATTGGGGATAAGACGATTTCAGGAAAGACAAGAAATGTACTTTTTTAGGTGGTTCTAATGCAATGAGAGGATAGCTCTTCAGCAGATACACTCTTATTTTTGAGAATTTCTACTATTGAAATCTCCCTTAGCAGAAAACAGCAACAAAAGGCATTGGATCAACTTTTTCCTTTTTCAATTTTCATTAGTTCTCAAGATATTAATGATACGACAAATTTTGGTGCTTATTATCTTTCCTTTAAGAATTGGTGATTTTGGGCCCGGCGCAGTGGCACAGTGGTTAAAGGTCCTCGCCTAGCACGCCCGGGATCCCATATGGGCGCCGGTTCTAATCCCGGCAGCCCCGCTTCCCTTCCAGCTCCCTGCCTGTGGCCTGGGAAAGCAGTCGAGGACGGCCCAAGGCTTTGGGAACCTGCACCCTGTGGGAGACCCGGAAGAGGCTCCTGGCTTCGGATTGGCATAGTATCGGCCCATTGCGCTCACTTGGGGAGTGAATCATCGGACGGAAGATCTTCCTCCCTGTCTCTCCTCTCTGTATATCCACCTTTCCAATGAAAAAATAATAAAAATAAATCTTTAAAAAAAAAAAAGAATTGGTGATTTTTTGAATGTCAATCTTTGCTAAAAGCTATCCAATGGTGATAATTATATACGTGTGATTATAGTTACAACTTAAATATTTGATGCAAATCAACCACAGTTATAAACATACTGTTTATGACATCTCTGTTTCTGGTTTGATTTTCATAGTATATAGTTCATAATTATTTTGTAGCTAAGAGGGATTGAAGGCAAGAGCCATGGTCTGATCTGAATTCATACAGACTGCTTTTAATGATTGCACTGACCTAAGGTTCCCATCTTCTGCCATGTGCCTTAGGCATGCTGTTCAGTAATGAACAAGGACATTCATATAAGAGATGGAAAACACAGCCTTCACCTTTGGGGCAAGGATGATATGTAGAAGGAAAACGATGCCTGTGTTGACATTTAAAAGATGATTAACAGGTTCAGAAACATTATAAAAAAGAGGAAATGCTTTCATCATGAATAGGAGTTCATGGAAGTACAGAGAAAAATATTTAAGGAAGTGATCCTCTATATAATACATGAAGCAGCTGAAAGACCATTTAGAGAGAAAAGCAATAAAAACTGCCTAGCATTGCAGATGAGAAATGCTTCAGAAAGAACATTTTATTATATATGTCATTCAAATAAAAGTTTACATATTCTTTCTGGATTCTTTATGTATTCTGAATGTATTCACTATGAATTAAATGGAAATTAATAGTTTTGTGAAACAGAAATGTTGACATACAAATATGGAAAACATCCATGCTACATTACAACTTCCAAGGTTATGGTAGGGGACACAAGAAAAATCATCCTTATGGATTGTCCAGTCAACCAGAATCTGGAAGGATAATTCCCAGGGGGCTGCAAGCAGGCAGTTGGGTCCTTAACTAAGCTGACCTGAAGACAAAAATGTGGAAGATAAGATGGTAGAGGAAAGCTGAGCGTGGAATGGAAAATAGACTTACAAGTTCTCAGAATATGCGTGGGAAAATGTAAAGCAAGATTCTACTGAACGTACTGTTGTATGATTCTTTATGCTTAGGCCACTGTGAGCTTGCAAGCTGTGACCTTGAAATTGCATGGGAGAAAGACATGTCCACCCCTATGGAGTTATATTTTTCCTTACAACTTGTCATTTCACCCTGAAAAGTCCAGTCATCAATATCTACATTGTATGACCTGTGTACAGAGCTACTTCAAAAAGCTCATTAGAAAATGGAATTGGGCCCGGCGCGGTGGCGCAAGTGGTTAAAGGTCCTCGCCTTGCACGCCCGGGATCCCATATGGGCGCCGGTTCTAATCCCGGCAGCCCCGCTTCCCTTCCAGCTCCCTGCATGTGGCCTGGGAAAGCAGTCGAGGACGGCCCAAAGCTTTGGGAACCTGCACCCGCGTGGGAGACCCAGAAGAGGCTCCTGGCTTCGGATCGGCATAGTATCGGCCAGTTGCGCTCACTTGGGGAGTGAATCATCGGACGGAAGATCTTCCTCTCTGTCTCTCCTCTCTGTATATCCGCCTTTCCAATGAAAAAATAATAAAAATAAATCTTTAAAAAAAAAGAAAATGGAATTGAAAATTACTTTGATACACAAAGATCTAAAATTAACACATAGCTTTTTCATAATGTTCATTATTATGGAATTTTGAAGACATCTTATTTGTAAGAATTTCACATTTTTGCATCAAAATCAATGTATTTTAATGCCATTCCACACAAATGTTTTGAGGTCTGCTTGTTCTATGTATGGTTAAAAAATGTGAAAATCCAATCCAATAAAGTTACTTTATGTCAGGACACACATTTACTACAGCAAGGAGTTACTCAAAAACACATGATGAACTTCACATTGAGCTTCATGAGTTACTTGCAACAATGGAGCGTCCTGCCAAGATCAGCAGGAGCTAGGCATGAAACAGATACAGCTGCATAATCCTGCTACTGTTAACACTATGCTTTCATATCTCTTTCACTGTGAATGATCCCATTCTTATGTGCATTGTGTGTGTTTGTAAGTTTTCATAAAATTGAAGTTTTTAAAATAGATCTGCCTATAATTTATGATACTAAAGAATCATGTAGACAATTATTAAAGTACATGTAACACTTATGAGTTTACAAAAACTGGACTTATTTTATTTAATTGGCAGAATGAAGGAGAGAAAGAGAGAGGGAGAAGGAGAGAGGAAGAGAGAGAGAAAAATCTTACGTCTGCTGGCTCACTCAACATTTAGCTTCAGTAGTTGGGACTGGGCCATGCCAAGCCCAGGAATTGTTAAAGGTGAGGTGGGGGGGGGGGAACGGGTTAAGTGCTTGGATTTGTTCTGCTATTCTCCAAGGAGCATTAGCAGAGAGCTCAATTAGAAGTGGAACAACCGGGACTTAACATAATGCTCCAGTATGGGATGATGTAATTACAGGCTGTAGCTTAATCTTCTGCACCACAATGTATCCCCCTCTAGCTTTTAACAGGTTTGATCTATTGAACAAGCAGAGAGACACACAAACAGGGTTCCCATCCACTGTGTACTTTCTAAATGTCCACCATATCCTGCTGGGTTAGGCAGAGTTCAAAGCCAGAGGCCAAAAACTTAATCCAGGTATTCTAGGTGTAAACAGTTGACCAATCAGTGTTGCCTCCCAGTGTCTGCAATAGCAGGGAGCTGGAGTCAGGTGCTAAATGCTGCACCCAGGTACACCAATATGAATGGTGATACATTAGCCAGAATAATAACCACTAAATTTCCCCCCCCCGTCTCTCTCTCTTTTCTCCTCTCTGTGTTTTGTTAAGAGAGGGAAGTGAGAGAGAGAGAGAGAGAGAGAGAGAGACTCCTACAAGCTGACTCAAAGATTTCTGAACAAAATGAGCCAAGCAAGAGTCAGGAACTGAAGCCAAGATGGTCACAACCCAAATGCTTGAGTCACCATCTGCGGACGAACTGGAAATAAACTAGCAAGAAGCTGGAATCTGAAGCAGAGCCAAGACTAATCTGGTGTATTCCACAGCAAGCATGCTTGTCTCTCAATCAAACACTGTTACTCTAATTTTGTTTGTTTCCAGGATGTGTGGTTCATCTGTAATTTTTTTGAATCCTTGTGCTTTTTTTTTTACAAACTATTTTGTATATGGGTGGATTTACTCAGTTTAATCCTGTGTTGTTTGAGCACTGATACATAGAACAAAAGTCTAGATACAATTAAAACCTCTCAAAGTTGGGACAAATTTTTCAATGAGCGAATGCCCTTCAAATTCTGTTGCTGCCATTTTACTGTGCCTTCTTAATCTGTATTTTTCTTTCTCCTTACTGACACCTCCATAGATTCATAACATCTTAATATTTTGCTTCATGTCACAGTGATTTATAGAAATATGCATGATAAATATTCCAAGTGGTATACCATAAACACGAGTTCAATAACTGTTAGTGGTGGGTCCAGTGTTATGGCACAGCTGGTAAGTCAGCACTTGAGATGATCGGGTCTCAAATTATAGTGTCAACTGCAGTCCTGGTTCCTCCACTTCCTATCCAGGTTCCTGCTAATGGGTACTAGAAGACATCAGGTGATGGCATTAGCACTTGGGTACCTGAAATCTATGTGGGAAACTTGGCTGCAGATCTGTATTATACTCTCCTGTTGTAAGACAATGAAGACTAGAGAAGAAAGGTGAAGAAGAGAGCAAGGGAATACAAAAGGAGGAGCGTGAGGAGAAAGTGAACAAAATCTTGGTCTGTCTGTGTCTCACACCTGAGGTCTTAGCTTTAAGGAATTTGGACAGAGAATTTGTCAATAACAAAATTTGTTTATGTGAGAGACTTGAGAGCAACCTTGGAGAAGCTTGATTAAAAAAAAAAAACTGACAAGAGTCGGTTACATTTTGTTGAAACCTGTCCTTCCCCCCTCTCTTATTTTAGAGATTTACTTATTTTTATTAAAAGTCAGATACACAGAGAGGAGGAGATACAGAGAGGAAGATATTCCATACAACGATTCACTCCCCAAGTGACTACAATGACAGGTGCTGGGCCAATCCAAAGCCAGGAGCCAGGAACCTCCTCCAGGTCTCACATGCGTGCAGGGTCCCAAGGTGTTGGACTGTCATCAACTGTTTTCCCAGGTCACAAGCAGGGAGCTGAATGGGAAGTGGAGCTGCCGCGTTGAGAACCGACATCCATATGGGATCCCGGTGTGCTCAGGGTGAGGACTTTAGCTGCTAGACCACGCTGCCAGGCCCTCATCCTCTCTTCACTCTGTATCTCTGGGTGTGTCCACCCTGAGTCACAGACCACTGGGAGCTCTTCCTTAAGGAGGGTAAAATACAACATATCCATGCAAGAGGAGCCCAAAATGATGACGGCAGGTGTGCTGCACAGCAGTCCCAGCACTATAGTGAGTGCACTGCATACTGAATCTCCAGGCCTTGGGTTTCTACCTAGAGTCTGGCAGAGGTCCCTGAGGATTGAAGAACATCCTAAGCAAACACAACAGTCCAGTTCCAAGGAGATAGGGATACAGTACACATATCAATAATTTATAAAGATGTTCAGAGTGTTTTTCAAAGGATCTCTTTATTTAGAAAAATCAAAGCTACAAAGAAATAGAGGGAGAGTGAGTGATCTCTCTTCTATTGGTCCACTTCCCTGATGAGGGCAATACCTGGTGCTGGGGTTGGCTGAAGACAGAGCCAGGATCAGAATTTGGATCTCTCATGTGCGTAAAAAGGGCTCAAGCACTTGGAACATCTTTCATTGCTTTCCTCGGTGTATTAGTAGGAAGCTGGTAAGAAAAGGAGAAGCCAAAACTAAAACTGCTTCTCAGTTGATATGGAAAAAGAGATTTAATGTAATACTAAATTATGAACAGATGAGTCTAACATTAGAAAGCCTTTAACATCAGAGATTAAGACGAGATTCAACAAAGCCAAGGACCAGTTGGAACAGTCTATCAAGAGGGTAAAACTGAACATCAATTTCAAATAGTAGTAAAAATATTTAGAGAAATATAAAAAGACTTTGAAATCATGAAGCTGTAGAAAAGAAATTCAGAATGAAAAGGAATATTCAAAATATGAAAGTAGAATAGTTTAAAATTGGGCACATGCAGAATGCAATAAAAGGTCAAGGACATAATTAGATGCCTATCGAGAGCAGGTATTTTTAAACAATAATAAGATAATGAATGAATATTATTGAAAAAAAGATATTTTAATAGTGACAATCTGGACATTAAAACTTGTGACTAAACCATGTTTAACAATTATTTAAAAAGGCATTTAAAAAGGCGTATGTAGTAGAATTCTATATACATATATATATATATATGTACACACACACATCCATACATCTATATGCATTTATGTGTAATATCCTCAGACTTAAAGGGCAACAATACCCAGTGTAAAAGAGCTCAGAGTCTGAGTATAAATGCTATATCAGATGAAAATTGATGCATGGCAAGTTGTCTCAGGAGAAAACAGATGAATGCTATTAACACAGCAGACAAGCCAAAGGAATGAACACAGGTTATGTGAAAAACAATCAGGACTGAGTCTGAATGATTTGAAATTACTTTTATACCAACAAAAAGAACAAGCAGGAGACACACTTAGGAAATACTCAATTTTGATCTAGAGTTCTGTTGCAAGTTAAAGTATCTATCTTGTTACAAGGTACCATAGAGGCTTTCAGAACATTTAATATCTTCAGAGCTACACCTGCACTACTTTATAAAGACAACATGGGTACATATCCCACCATAAGCAGAGGAAGCACTGACAATAGGGAGGCCAAGTGCACAGAGATCACGAGACCCAGAGAGGCTCCGTTGTGGTGGTGAAGAAAGAACTCTCAGGACATCCTCAGCCAGAATCCCAGCCATTCTGTTCATTCAGGGCTAACCAGAGGCTTCCGGTGAGAATTTTTGGTTCAAGGAGGTGACATTGATACACTCTCTGATATCTATCAGTGACCTAAGGGAGTTGTGATTGAAATTCATAATAACTCCATAGGGAAAAACAGCACATAGAATAAAACAGCAAGAACTAAATAATAATTATCCATTTTAGGAAATATAAAAAGTGGTGTAAGGTGGGAGTAATGTTTATCAAGTGAGTTGCCTTTAAAAAGCATCATAATTGTACAAATCATATAAAAGTGTTGATTGGGTCTTGGAGTGGTGGCCTAGCAGCTAAAGTCCTCATCTTGATCATGCCAGGATCTTATACGAGCATTGATTAAAATCCCAGTGGTCTAGCTTCCCATCCAGCTCCCTGTTTGTGGTCTGGGAAAGCAGTTGAGGATGGCCCAAAGTCTTGGGACCCTGTACCCACATTGGAGACCCAGAAGAGCTCCTGGCTCCTGGCTTCAGATCAGCACAGCTCCAGCCATTGCGGCTACTTGGGGAGTGAATCATTGTATGGAAGATCTTCCTCTCTGTCTCTGCTCTTCTCTCTATATCTGAATTTCCAATAAAAATTAAATAAATCTTTTTAAAAAGTGCTGATTGAATTAACCCAGAACTATTCAGACCTGGCCTGCTAAACGTTTAACAGGGAAAAGAGAGCTGAGCAGTGGTGAGACCATGGAGAGTAAGAGGAGCAGGTAGATCTACATCAAGACATAGAAAGACTGCCTTTCATTTTGGGAAGTGAATAGTTAGTCCTTAGAGATGAAAATCAGATACTGACAGAACACAATGTTGTTTGTAGCGTTAATGATTAAAAAAAAGTAAAATTTAAAAAGAACAACATTGTATTCCACAGTAAAGAAAGAGAGAAGAGAGTGATGGAAAACTATTCTTCAAATAGAAAAAGAAGATAAAATGCTACAGTTACAGGTGTGAACCCAGATGGAGACAGAACAAACACATAGCACAAATTGTTTTGCGTGTCCCGGGATCCCATATGGGTGTTGGTTCTAATCCCAGCCTTCCTGCATGTGGCCTGGGTAAGCAGTTGAGGATGACCCAAGGCCTTGGGACTCTTCACCCACGTGGGAGACCTGGAAGAAGCTCCTGGCTCCTGGCTTAGGATCAGTACTGCTCCGGCCATTGCGGCCGGTTGTAGAGTGAATCATCTGGAAAGATCTTCCTCTCTGTATATCTGACTTTCCAGTACAAGTAAAATAAACCTTAAAAAATCTTTAATGAGGAACTATATGCAGCTTGGCTCATTTGAGATATACAAGTATGCATAAGTTGATGGCAAATTTAAACGCATTAATATTGACAGTGTTAAAAAGTCCTTTGTTTCACCACATTTCTGGTATACTCTTTCATGCCACATCCCCACCCTAAGTGCAGGTGATGCCCAGTCCCAGATACTCACTATCTCCTGGCTTCCATGCAGTCTGAACATCTTCCTGCCAGGGCCTGTGGGAGAGAAAAACCACAGAGAGCAGAGCCTGGACCACACACTGCCTTCCTCTACCAGCAGAGGAGGCTGTCCGTCACCATGGCTTCTTCTAGAATGTTCAAGCTGCAGGATTCTGGGGTATTATGACCATGCCACTGCTGATTGGACAGTGTGTAGGGCCTCTGAACCCTATGATGTCAAACAGGAGGAGCCAGTCAGCATCTTGCCTATCATCAGGATGGCCATACTGGAATGTGTGAGGGAAGTAAGAGTGAGGGGCTAGACAAGAACTCATGTTCAGAGCAGCAACATCTTGCTTGGTCATGGCTCTACAAGGAGAGTGTTGCGCCACCATCCTGTAAGTGCAACTCATCCATTTGTGTGCCTGCTATGTAGCTGTGATCTGAGCTTGACAGAACCAGTGAGTTACACTCTTATGAACGTTAATTCACTGAAACCACCATCTTGCATTTTTTTCTTTTGCTTGTTGTTGTTTGTTTGAATTAACTTCTCTTCATACCCTGCACTCATTTGTTAGTTACAGCATGTGCTTTAGTTTAAAAGACATATATTACATACATTCACACTTTGTTGTTTCTTTGGCTTTTAGGTATTTACTCATAGACACTCTGTTATGGATGAATAACATTTTGTGTTTGTGTTTTGGTGCTATACGGTGATTCTGAGGTCTAGGTATTTTGTTTATTTGTTGTATTTTCTTGATTATGTTGTATATTTTGCATGGACTAGTGTGGGGAGCTGTAGAGAGCCTGCAGCCCACACCCTAGACAGACTGGGGCCGAACTGCTGCTTCCTGTTATGGTAGAAAAAAACAAGTCACAGGAAGTCTGCTGTGATTGGCCCAGGGGTGCGTGGATGGCACGTGGACAGCGCGTGATCTGTGTGATGATTGGCCTGCCCACTGCGTGCAGAGGTGACCTTTACACTGATTGGCCGAGTTACCCAATATAAGGGGGGGAGAGAGAGCACGCGCCTCGGAGGGAGAGAGAGAGGAAGAGAGCACGCCTAGCCAAGAATTAGCTGCTGCGTGCCTCGCGCTGTGCAGCCGCTGTGCGCCGGTTTTGCTGTGTCATCTCTACAATAAAGGTTCCACAAAGACAACGAGTGTCTGGGTTTGACTTGCTGGCCAAGGGACCCCGACTGACTAGTGTGACACACACACACATATATATATATATATATATATATATATATATATATATATATATATATATATAGTACAGTTGTTGAGAAGTAGATCATCAGACCGTGTGTTTTCATTTGTTGTTTTCATGACCACATTTACACTGTCATTTTCTAGACTGGTTATGAGATGATACATCGTGGTCTGATTACAATCCCACCAAAGATATTTTGAAGAGTCCTGTGTTATTTATGTTGTATGTTGTAGGCTTCCTTGGAACAATCTGGATCGTAAGAAGGAAATTGTGATGTTTTACATTTTCTCTTCATGTTTTACAAGAGCCAGGTGCTGGCAATTATAGGTTTTATATGTATTTGTATTTCTATTTGTACTTTTCTTTTCCACAATGCATTTCCACTAGTGCAAGGATTTCCCCTTTTTCTCCAGTAGTCTTCCCCATTGTTTTTCCTCCATATTGTCACAATTTTCCAATCCTTTGCAGCTCTCACAAGTCCACCATTTTGCCTTTAATTGTATCATAGCATTGTTAATAGAGTACAGTAGAACATCTAGTCTTTTGTTGTCTGGACATATTGAACAGCCTCACTGGGAGTTCTCCTTATATTTAGGAGTAGAGATGCATACTGCAATGCATCTTCACTCTCCAACAGTCTGGGCTGCATTAAGGAGTTCATCTATTAGAGTATACCTATCTGTTGCTTACCTATGTGTCTGCTTGTGATGTATTTGACATGAAGGTTGCCTTACATCAGAAAGAACAGGTGATATCTGCTTGTTTGGGATCGGCTTATTTCACACACAGCAAAAATTTCCTCTGATTGAGATTTTTTTTTTCAAACAGTAGAATTTTTTTTTAATTTATGGGTGACATTCCATGAAGTTGATTACCATACTTTACTTTTTTCCATTCTTCTTTGATGGGCATCTGTGTTGTTTTCATGCTGTTGCATGTTTAGATGGTGCTTCTGCAAATGTCAGTGTGCAAGTCACTCTCTCATATGCATATTTCTCTTCCTTCCGATATATTTTCTGCAGTTGGAAGCTGTGTCAATTTTCAGTTATCTGAGCAATCTCCATATTGATTCTCATTGTTGGTACACTGGCATCTATCTTCAGCAACCGTGGAGTAAGGGACCAATCTCCCTATGGTCAGGTTTTGCAGGACATTTGGAAAACAGGCCAATACACTACATTTAGTGGTAACAAAAAGTTGTGGATATTTTACCACTTATCAAATTGACAAATAAAAAACAACAAAAACTACCATCTACTGTTCTGCTCATTCGGTCGCTTTCCTCTTGTTTTCTCTCAGAAATATGTAAGGAAAGATAAGTCTTTCATTGTCCAATGTCAAAGTAAAAAACAAGATTAAGGAAAGGCCACACAACAGTCATATTAATCACTACTGATTGCTGAGTTCTTCACAGGTGTTAGGTACTCTTTTCAGAAGATTTAAATGTTCTATTCACTAATACATTAATGCAGTTAGTAAATATGCATAACATGAGTCATTTGCTCCAGCCACTCTTCTGGACCCCATTGACATGGCAGGATGCAGAGCAGGGTGCAATGATAGAGCATGTAGGGAAATCAGAAAATTATTTTGCCCACTTAACGGTAAAATCTTGTTACAAGTGATAACCTACACATCAGAGCAATGGAATAAACCAGCAAAAAGGATTCAGTCTAGTACATGAAAAAAAGCCATCTTCAAAAGAAGGAAGAGAGTGAAGTTCAATACCCAAGATGAGTCACTGTCAGCTTAGCCTTCAGCATTACAGCAGGTTCTGGGTTAAGAAATGATCAGGAACATGACACATAGTCTATAAAAAGTGTCAGATCATTCTCTTGGATTTGAACATTTCCAGGTTAGTGCTTTCAGGCAGTGGAGATGCTCACTGGGTCTGAGCTTCCTAGAGTTAGTTCAGATTTTGGGTGATATTTTCTGTGCTGGCATATGTGAATAAGTAGCATTTAACTCTTGTAGACAGGTGGTATATATGTAGGATACAGCAAGGCCATTGTGAATCTGATAGGGGTTTATGTCCAGGGTTATGAGAGGAGGGCTCATAGACATGGTGCTCACTAACTAATAGAAGCCAATGTTTCTTTGAGGCAATATTTCAGCAGCATAAAACAACAAAGAATGGAAGAGAGAAAGACATGGACAATGAAGGCAGGAAGGAAGAAAGGAAGGAAGGAAGGGAGGAAGGAAGGAAGGAAGAAAAGAAGGAAAAAAGAAAGAAAAAAAAACATGAGCTAGATTTCTGGCACAGCAGGTTAAACCATGTCTGCAATGCCGTAAACCTACATGAGTGTTAGTTGAGTCCTGACTGCAATGCTTCCGATGCAGCTCCTTGCTAACACACTGAGGCAGACAGTGAGATGTGTTCAAGTATTTGAATCCCTGCCACATGCATGCAGGAGATGTGGCTGATCTCTAGGTTCCTAATTTCAGCCTGGCAAAGCCCCATCCCTTGAGACCATTTGGTAAGTGACAAGGAAATATTGGAATCTGTTCTTTCTCTTTCTCTTTCTCTCTCTCCTTCACCCTTCACTCCCTCCTCTCTCTCTCTTTCTCTCTCTCTTCTTCATTCCCTCCTCTCTCTTTCTCTGACCCAACTTTTTGAAATAAATACATCTTTAAAAAGAACTGCTTAAATATGTTGTTTAAATACAATGAGCAAACTCACTCAAGAATCAGATCTGGGATCAACTCAGATGAAGTTTCTTTGGATATTTCTTGAACTGAACTGCTGAACTTGGAACCCCAACCAACAAGAGACTGCCAGCCAGTGGACTCTGAATAGGTTTCATTACGGTTGGGACGGAGAGATTGGCAGCAATCCAGAACTGATGAACTATCAAAACTGTATGAGCAGGACCCTTGGAGCGCGCCTCATGTTGGGGATGGGGGATGGGTGGGAGGTAGGGTGGGGCTTTCCCCTTTGTTACTCCCCTAAACCTAGATACAGGGCAAAATGATTATATTAGTGTGGAAACAATGATATTACCCACTTTCACCCTGTAGCCCGTGACCCTTTGTACCCTAATAAACTAAGATTATTAAAAAAAAAATAAAAATTAAAAAAAATACAATGAGATGAAATCAGACCATTCATCAGTTCTTTATCCTATAAGAAAAAGGCAATCATAGGGAAGATTTAAAGTAATATATTATCCTGGTTTGGGAGTATAACCCAGAATATATCAGGGAATCAATTAGATGATTTTTACCAGCATCTTTTGTCGAGACAGTCCTTTACCTAAACTGATGCCTGTGACTTGGAAGCTGAAGACATAAATGAGCTCAGCTCAGTGACTTGGTCTGGGCTCTTGGGTGGATTTTAGTTGGAGCTGCTCAGTCATCTGTGACTTACAGAATGATGAAGCACAGCAGTAATTAGGTGAAAGAATATAGCTCACGACTGGACTCACCAGCGTTGTACCTCCACCAATGTTTGCAAGTTCAGATAAAGACAGATGGAAAGCCATGGGTAAGTGGAGGAAGATACTATAAAATAACAGCAGCAACAGAATACACATTTGTGCAATGAAATAGTGTATTAATTCTTACCAACTTGGGTTGCCCTATAGTTTTTTTTTCCCGTAATCTCTTGAAAATCTTCTGTCCTGTTGTTCTATTCATTATTGAGGAATGGATATCAATCACACTAGTCATTACTGCTGACTTGTCTATTTCAAAACTTCATTTCGATCAGTTTCTGCATATTTGCTCGCATATTTGCAAAAATATATATTGTGTAGAGGTTGTTATGTATTAGCACTTTTAGCAGTGTATTTGGTATCTCTTAATTAAACTTTTTTACGCTAATGTGTGATACAAAGTCTAGTCACTCAAGTTTTCTCAGTATTGTCTGTCACATGGCATGATTTCCAGCATTTAATATTTAATCTGTTTGTCTCTTTGAATCTAAAGGTTTCCACTATAGATAATTTGTTGCAGTGCCATCTTCCTTCTGTGAAGTGATAATATCTTCCTTTTTATTCTAGTGTTTAATTTGTTCATATTTAATTGTATCATTGATAACCAAATTTATATCTACTATTTAAATGTTTGTGTATCATGTTTCTTACATTTCCTTCTTCTTTCCACTATTTGCATCAAGTGAATATTTTCTACTACATATTTTAAGTGTATTATTACTTATTTCATTGTCTCTTTATGTTCACTGTAGAGTAAATCAGGCGTATGTTAAAGTATTAAAACGTGTTTCTTACTTATACCAGCTTGATTCCAATGACTTAGAGAAGTTGTGCTCCTGTGCTGTTTTAATTAATTTTTGTAGTATTGTTGTATGTTTTTACATCTAATGGTACAAATATAGGCACACAGTTTGGTATTTAATATCATGTCACATGCTGTCATTTCTTCAGCATGTCTCACTTGGCTTCTACTCATCTCTCCTACATGTTATTATTGTCAAATATTCATACAATCTACACATTACATTTCTGTATGTCTCAGTTGCAGCAAATGCTTACAAACGATGTGATATGATGCACTGTGTTTAGTGACATCTATGCCACAACACTGCAAAGCTTCCTGTGTTACTCTTCAGGCATGTAAAATGGGCCACGCAATGTTACTCTGAGTGGACAGTGGTCCTGCAAGAGAATGTCTCTTCTATTTCGTCTACCACACACAACTATTAAAGTCGACCAACGCCAGTCATTGCTCTATTACTTTCAATTGTATCCTGCAATAGGTGCCTCTAAAACTACTATATTCTAATTATGACTAATTTGACAGTACAGTACAAAATCAGACCTTATGCCAGTCACATTTTCTATCTTATCTCCCTGAAGTTCTCAGCTGGAACGTGATGGCAGTAATGGGAAACTGAGGCATAAAAAGGGGAACTGATATCCTGGTGCACCAGGAAGAGAGCTTTCTAGCTGGGAAAAAGGAAAGCCCAGACACTTTGGAGCCACTAAAAGTACAGTGTCCTCATTTTTGAGTTAGCAGTCAAGAAAGGAAGGACTATTGGTTCAAACACAAACTACTTTCTAGTTTGTTTTACTAATTTATCATAGATGTGCTTGACTAAGTCTCTGTGAGCTTTTACCAGATCATAGCAGATTGAAAGTCTCTTTTTTAAGAATAATTTCACTGAGAATAGGTCATTAGAGGCCCTTATGTTCTCAAGTCTGAAATTAACATACTGCTTAATTATTAATACTGCTTAAACCAAGTGATCCTCACTCAACATTGCCACCTGCCTCATGCAAAAACATTTGAAAGCTTGCTCAACTACATACAAACTAACCTGAATTATGTATCTGAATTAAATTCCCCATTTACTCAGTTCCAATAACTTTTGAATTCCTCTTTGTGTTAAAGAGGTCTATTCATTATAATAATGTATTTTTCCTTTATACTGAAATTAATTTAACATTCATAGTCTCTTTTTGAGAGTAATTTTTTGGGGGTGGGGACATGAGTTATGTGGAGAATCCTAAAATGTTCACTGTTGATTGGTCCTCAGTTGTGGCCACATCCCCTTGGCGGCTCCTCGGTAGATAAGCTTTCTACTCTCCTTGTTGCTTGGGCCCCCACTGGAAGAACACTACTATAAATGAACCTGTAACTTTCCTCAGTTAAATGCTGCTTTCCTAAAGGCTTGGGGAAACCTGGCCCTTCCCTGCACATGTGTGGATCTTTGGAGTTATCACACTGGGCCTTATCTTCCTCAGGAGGGATGTCTGTTTTTTGTCTCCAAACTACATTATAAAGAAGAACCAAGCTCAGAATATAAATGACCAGGGTTCTCAGACCCACACATTTCACAAAGGGCTCTGTTACTATTCCTTCTTGTTGGAGTGTTTTCTTGAAGAAGAGAGTAAGTGCCAGACTACTTCCCATAAACATCCTTGGGCTTTCTATTCTAGCTTCTGCAATGCTGCCTTCAGTGGCTTGTTATCATGTCCACCCAAACGTATTTCTTCAAAGCACTTCAAGTTAATTACTTGCTGTTTTTTTTTTTTAAATATGAAAGTCAAGTATTTGGTGCCTGCATTTTTGTTATTTATAGTGGAGATATACTTTGAACCTGGAAACCTGGATTACAAAGTTTGGTGTTTAAAGAATTGCAGCTTAGTAGCTAGTGTGCCTATGGGTTAGTTTAAAAAAAAAAAAAAAAAGAAAGCAACCAAATACACATACCAACCAAAAACACATCCGGTCAGTTTCATTTTCTCATGCTATCATTTCCTCTACTGTAACTACTCTTCATAAACCTACTGGCAAATCCCTAAGTGTCCTGCAAGAACCAGATCAGGTTTGCTCCTGAGTGACTTCCACTGCTAGCCACAGAAGGTTGGAGGGATCCACTCACGTCCCCTCCCTCCATAGGTTTCCCTTTTCTTGCTGCATCTGTCTTTTCCCTTGACAATCATTGCAGCTGCATGACTACCATGCTTCTCTTTTAAGACTTTCAAGATTCTGAATACTGTGTGAATGCCCCATTACCTCCTTTTGAGTAAGTTAATGCATAGAAATATGACAGAAAGAATGTTGAGATGAGAACAGTATTCATGAAGCGATTATTGGAGACAACTGTAAGCTGTAGCAATGATATTCAGGTCTTCCAGCTGGAGGGGAATGAGATTCCAAAGTTTCTAATTTCTGGGAGAAAAAGACAGAGATTTCATGGAGATTTTGTATTAAGTATAGACTTAAAATATATATTAGGTTGGTACAGAGCAGTAGATTTGAGGAAGTCTCAGGAATGGATATGCTGAAATCACATAAGATTCTAATCTTCACATTGGTAGGGAGCTTTGAACACAAACTTCCTGTCCTTATCTGTCAAGGGCGAAAAAGACGATATTTATGTGGTGGATTTGTGTTCAAGTTAGAATGATAAGCTCTTCGACTCTCACAATTCTGTGCCTTAATTTTAACCTGAACAAATGCATTTGAAAGACACAAAGAAAAAGAGAGATAGAAAGGAAAGAAGAAAGGAAAAAAAGAAAGGGAAGAAAAAGTGCTCAGACTGATTGAAGAGAAACCGTACGGGCTGGTAGAAATATACAAAGCTCATAAAACTCTATTACCCAATATATATTAAAACTCAAGCAAGCTCATTAACAAAGAAATAAATAACCTAGCAAAACTGGGGAATAAACCTGAGTACATATTTCTTCAAAGTATATAATGACCTAGAGGTGGTCTTCAAGTGAGCAGCAGATGTAAAAATCACAAATATCCCCAATAATCAGGGAAATGCAAATTAAACCATTGTGAGATATAACCTCACACTTATTGCAGTAGTAATGACCATTTTGAAACATTCTGTTTAATTCTTTAAAATGCAGAGAGAGAAAAAGAGAGAAAAATCTTGTATCTGCTGATTTATTCTCTGCTGATTTGCAAAGGCTGCAGTGGGGGTCAGGCTGAGTTCAGGATCTGTAGCCTCCATTTAGGTTTCCCCTGAGGATGCAGATGCCTGAGGACTTATGGCCTCTTCCATTGCCTTCCCAAGGACATTAGACAGAATCAAAGCAGAGCAGCCAGGACTCGGATTGCAGCTCTGATATGGGGTGCTGGCATCACAAGTGGTAGAATAATGCACTTTTCCATACTTTTTCCATACTTTTCCTTACTCTTCTTTTCTTAAGAAATTCCAAATGTTCTAAAGACAGCTTTGATGTATGTAGGCTTTTAGATTAATGAATTTGCTTGAGCTCCTTTCATATCATTTAGTATTTCATTCATTTTTTTCTGCAAGGTTCTAATCTGGAGTCATTTGTCATTTTGGGACTTTTTAATATTTAGACAAGGTCCTTCTCTTAGCTACTACTAAGCTAGTTTTCTCCAAAAATAAAATATTCTTTCAGATATTTTTCATTATTTGATTTTCTTTTTAAATATGATTCCTTTATTTTACTTTTAGCTATTCATTTAAACATTTAGTGGACAATATTTTTGAATCACTACGTAAGGTCTTCACAGATGAGTACATCGTGAAATGCCCCATCTGGTTTCAATATACTTATGTATCTGAATATTTGGCTTTTCTTTATGGTGAAGCCATCCAAAGTCCTATCTTTAGTTTGTTTGCTTTTGTAAATAGAGAAACATGTTTTGAATGGGAATCTACTGTCAATTTTTTTCTAATTCATCATGTTTGACATTGTCAGAACTTTCCTGAATGTGCTGTTAAGTTCTTGCTCTCAATTCCAGATTGTCCCTAGCACGATTACATGAAACACTTCTGCTTTTATCATGTTTCTTGTGTTCCAATTAAACGTAGATTATACCTTCTAAAAATAGTTTATTGCTCTCAAACTTTCTTACTTAGTTCATTCATTCATTCCACTTTGGGTTTAAGTAGCCAATATTTCTATTTTTCTGCAGTTAAGCTTATGTATTCACTTCTGTGTTGTTTATATTCTAATCACAAGTGCTTCAAAGACATTTTCATTCCTCTTACAGTATTTTTAATTTGTAGCATTTGTTTTTGATAGTTTTCTGGGCAGAAAATTACATCTTCCTACTCACATTAATCATCCAAAATTATATTTGCCCAACTTTTTAAATGAACATCCAAAATACAAATTATACTTTTACATTTTCTGTCTAGTAATCCCAATGTCTGTGTCATATCTGAGTCTAGTTTGAATTTTTTCTCAACTTTTTGTTTTTCCCTTGTTTTGCATGCCCTGTCAGTTTATGGCTAAAAGTTGACCATCTGTCGTGTGTTAATAAATGAACATTTTTGAATATTGATTACTTCTTTGTTAGTATCATCTTTTGATACAATTTCATAGGCCCTGGGATTTCCCTTATCCCCTCCCCTGAATTCCCCTGTATCGTTACTATAGTACAGTTCTTCATACACAGTCCTATATCCATCATCGTGGCCATGGACAATGGCAGAGTCCAGCATCCTATTGTCAAGATATAGTGAACAGTTTCATTGGGAGTCCATCTTTGTCGGGAAGTAGAGATGCATAGTATATTGTATTCTCATATCTGGATATGTTAGTCTTCATTTCACAGTTACTTTACATCCCATTAAATGCAAAGTCACAATACAAAATCAACAATAGGAAGAAAAATAGAAATTTGCAATGCCATGAAGTTAAATAACATACTACTGAATGACTAATGTGTTGCTGAAGAAATGAAAAAGAAAATCAAGAACCTTCTTGAAGAAAATGCTGCTTCTGTATGATCTATGAGTTCTTGAAGAATTTATTCAGAAGAAAGTGTTTTGAAGAGATTAAAGTAGGAAAAAAAAATCAAAATCCGTGAGACACAGTTTCAGCTGATCTTTGTTAGTGAAATATATCTCCTGTAGGCAACAAATAGATGGGTTTTGTTTTTTAATCCAATCTACTAATCTATTTTGTTTGATTGATGAGTTTAAGCTGCTTACATTCAGGATTAATATAAATAGGAGGTTCTGTCATTTTAGCAATGGGCCTTTCATTAATTTAGTCTTCTGTTGTTATTTTCCTGGGATGTTCTTCGCATTTATGTTTCGGCTATTCCTCTTCTCTGTCAAGAGAACATCTTTAAATATCATTTGTAGGGCAGGTTTGGAAGAGGTATATTCTTTTAACTTTTCTTTAATGTGGAAGAATTTTATTTCATTTTCAAAGACAAAAGAAAGTTTTGCTGGCCATGTTATCCTAGGCCAATAGTCTTTGTTTTTTGTTGTTGTTGTTGTTGTTGTTGTTTTGTTTTGTTTTTTCTTTTAGAATCTGAAATATGTTGTTCCATTCTCTTCTGGCCTGTAGAGTTTCCTCTGAGAGATCTCCTGTGAGTTGAATTGGCATTCCTTTATATGTCAGTTGATTTTTTTCAAGCACACATTTAAGGGACTTTTCTTTATGATCTATTGAAGAGAGTTTGATGATCATGTGTCTTGGTGAAGATCACTTTTGATCAAGCCTGTTGGGAGTTCTGTGCGCCTCCTGGATGCTGTTTTCCAATTCTTTCTCCAGATTAGGAAAATTTTCCCTTATTATTTCATTAATATATTTTAAACCCAGCTTCTCTTTCTGTACCTTCTGGGAGTTGCATAACTCTTACATTAGGCCTTTTGATAGTGTCTTTTAATTCTTGAATGCTTTTATTTAGCCTGACCCAGCTCTGCTTCCAGCTTTTATTTGTTTCTCCCTGGTGACAGGAAATATCTTCTATCTTTGAGATTCTTTCTTCTGCCTCATTTCATTCTATTTTGGAGACTCACCTCTGTACTTTTAATTTGCTCTATTGTATTCTTTCTTTCTGAGTTGTCTACAGCCAGACTACCCCGGACATGACAAAACTCATTATATTATTGCTTTCATTCCTGATCAGTTTTTCTCTCTCCCTATATCTTTTCACACACACACACACACGAACATACTGGCTAGAAACATTTCTAATTGTTATTTACATCTTGAATACAAATGTGTTCTATAGGACCTATTGACAAAATTAACTAAGGTGTCATTGACACATTTTGAAATTTGTATTTATTTATTTGTTTAAAAATTAGTCCGTAGCCATATCCCAGTGTCCAACATGGGAGACTAAGCACCTGAGCTATCATCTGCTGCTGTTTAGGTGTGTTAGCAGAAGGTTAGACTGGAGGTGGAGGCCGGAACCTATTCCAGAACTTAATCCATGGAATAAGAGTATCCCAAACCACAGATTAAACTGCTCTACTACATTCAGTTCTGTGACATAGAATTTAAGGAAAGGGTTCAGTTTTCAAAAGAATAATTCCTCTAATTAATCCCTGGATATGCTATCTTTACTGATGCATAGATTCTATATCTAATAGACTGCCATCAAAACTCACATGCTTGTCATGTGACTTTATAATCAGACCCTAAATGTCATGGGGAAGAGTGCCTATTGTAATTTTGAAAAATGGTTGGCATAAAATCTTGACTGTCAGAGGAAGTCACAGTATAAATTCATTGAAATGAATGTAGCATTGCCATTACCAAGAAATTGGCATTCATATAACAAATACACCATTTTACAAATGTTGGAGAAAGAATATTCTTCCTATATAATTTTCTGTCATAAGGTAGATATAGATGGTAAAAATTACAGTTATTTTAGAACTATGTATATAGCTATAAATATACAGTTTTAATGTAAAAAATTTCAACCCAATTCCAGAGTCTAAAAGAGCTAAAACAATTACTTCAATAAAAATTAGAGAGATGTATTTAACCTCAGAAATAAAAGAATAAAAGGAAACAATTATTTACATGTACTGTATCATAAGTATCATATCATATAACAACAGCTATATCAGCTATTCTTTTACTAACATTCTCAGATGATAAACAGTTACAATTCAAATGTAGCAAATTTCCTAAAAACAATCAGTTATAAGAACACTCTAGGGGCTGGTACAGTGGCTCAACAGGCTAGTCCTCCATCTGCAAGTGCTTACATTTGATACAGGCACTGTTTTGTGTCTTACAGCTTTCAATATAGTTATCTCTTATCATCTGGAAAAACAGTGGAGATGACCTAAAGCCTTGAGAAGCTAAACCCATGTGGGAGGTCAGAAAATAGGACCTGGTTACATGTCGGCTCAGTTCCTGCCATTGTGTCCACTGGGGATGTAAACCAGTAGATGGAAGACCTTCCTCTCCATCTCTCCTTCTTTGTATATATCTACCTTTAAAAGATAACTAAAATCATTAAAAAAAACAATATCATAACATTTGGTACATAAAAGTAGAAGAAAATATTCATAAATATTCAATATCAAATAAAATATAGAACTTAGCTAAGATTTTATTCTGTACACTTTGATATCAAATGTTACTTTATGTAACTAAAATATAATTTTGTGATTTGAGTTTTTTCTTGAATTTTTTGATTATGATGTGTTCTAAGATTTTAGGTTTGACTTTTACCAGAACTGAAAATGTGTTTCCAAAAGTAAAACAAAACAAAATAGAAAACGAGAGAACTTTTGCACATGAAGCACTTAAACACTAACTCCAACATTATCAATGTAGTGTGCTGTCTTTTGAGGACCTTGTTACCTGTGTGATGAGAGGCATGCAGAGAATCTCTGCCTTGAGTTTCCTTGTTGGTACGTGAGAAGTAGTAACATCTATGTCATCAGGCTATTGCAACACTAATGTGGGACGCTCAACACCCAGCTCATTTAGAAATAGCATTTCTTTTTTTTTTTTTAATATTTATTTACCTTTATTGAAAAGGTAGATATATGGAGAGGAGGAGAAACAAAGAAAAATATCTCCATCCAAAGGTTCACTCCCCAAGTAGCCACAACAGCTGGCGCTGAGCTGATCTGAAGTTAGAAGCCAGTAGCTTCTTTCAGGTCTCACACACAGGTGCAGGATCCCAAGGCTTTTTTGGGCCCCTCATGAATGCTTTACCAGGCCACATTCAGGATATTGGAGGGGGACCAGAGCTGCCAGAATTAAAACTGGCATCTATATGGGATCCCTGCACATTCAAGACAAGGACTTTAGCACTAAACTATCATACAGGGCCCAGAAATAGCATTTTTTCTCTTAAGTTAGATTTGCGTTTATGTTCAGTTCAGCATAACCCCCCCCTTGATCTTCATTCCTTTTCTCTGAGAGTGAGTTCTCTTAGTGTTTCCAGGATAAGCAAAGGTTGAAGACCAATTAAATTCAATTTTCTTGAGATACTTTATACATGATCAAAGAGAAAACACAAGTAAAAAAAAAGTCTGTTAAGTTTTTTTTTTATTGTTGTCTCTTTCCAGCAGAAAAAAAAATTCTAAGTTTTTGCTGTTTCAATTTATAGATTTTTTTTAAGTGGTATGGAAAGAGGCTCAAACTTTATACTGTTTATATACTTAAAAAATTACGGAAATATCAGGTCCAGTGCAACACCTGAGTGGCTAAATCACCTTGAATTGGCCAGGATCGCGTATGGGTTCTGGTTCATGTCCTGGCTGTTCCACCTCCCATTCTGCTTCCCGCTTGTTGCCTGGGAAACCAATAAAGAATGGTCCAAAATCTTGGTACTTTGTGCCCACGTGAGAGAGCTGAAAGAAGCTCTTGGCACTTGACTTCCGATTGGCCCAGGTGTTAGCACTTGGGGAGTGAACCAACAGACAGAAGATCTTTCTTTATATCTCTTCAGTGTAAATCTGCCTTTCCAATAAAAAAATAAATATTTTAAAATAAACACTGAAATACTTGAAGACTAATTCAAAATTGTCACCATTTTACACATGGAGTTGATCATCTCTAATTTAACTCATATGTGCTCCTTCCAGAGTTTAATTTTATAGACATAGTCATAAAAATATGCTACGTACTAATATATATGTCATCTATGTTATATATGTGTAAATACTTGTACATGATATACACATATCTGCATATCGATATGTCACGAGAATAAATGCATTGTTAATGGGTAAATAGATATGGAGGTAGAGAATCATGATATTTCCTGTCACTGGGAAAGTTGCCTACATGTGAATTTCTTATCTTTAAACTGACTGTCACAGCCATGGTTGTTTTTAACAATAGTGTGTAGAGTGCATTACAATAGAGTGCATTACAAATTATCCAGCATCAACTTTGTAAACGCTTTGGTGAGTTAAGGAGGAAGTGGCTTACAGTTATTTGGAATTAAACACATTTTGAGGAATGATAATTTTGCATGCATTTACTCTGTGATCCACCTCACCACCAGAATAGTGTGTGTCGACTGCTCTGCACTACACAGATGAGGAGCCACATGACTTGAGAAGTGAGGCACTGCACGCAGTAACCTGCCCATCAATGTTGGCACTCCTTCCTATCAGCAATGGCTACTGCCAAATTTCTGCACATTTTCTTCACCCTCCTGTGCCCTCAAATATGTTTCAAGTGTGTAATGTGTTTGTTCAGAGTTTATGGTGACTAACAGCAACTACGTGTCTCTTTCTATCTTTAAATTCAAAAGCAACACTCTCTCTATTTTACAGCATTGCTCATCTATTTCCTAATGCTTTTCAGGCTCTGCTGTCATGAAGGAAATAGTTTTCTCCTGCTATTTAAATTATCTGAAGGCTGGGTGAGCACTACCTAGAACTGTAAGAACAGGCATGATGGGTCACCAGACAGCTGTTGCATGGCTCCTAAGCTCTCTCAGTTCCACCCACCATTGTCTGACACGGTGGACTTTCTGTTTTCCAACAAATGTGTGGCTTCTGCAATTATAGTCCTAAACCCTGTTATAATGCACTTTCAATAGTTTCATAATGCACTGGCCCACTTAAGTCATTAACATGAGCTTCACTCCCTAGCAGTAAGCTTGTTCTTTGCGAAGGAGTAGGCTCAGTAACTTCAACTCATGAAACTCTGCTGACTCCACCTAAACACTGCTGGTAATCACTGACTGCATCTGGTTTAATTACACTTATGGAAAAGCCATCGTGTTTGCAACCTGCATTGCTCTTAGATTTCTCATCTCACTATTTCCATGTGCACTTTCCTTTTAATACAAATTCTTTTTATTGCATTAAATACCTGCAGTACTACTTTTATGAATGAGGCAGCCTATGCCTTCTTCAAGCAATCATAATATGAAACAATTTCCTCAGTGGCACAGGAAAAGTCAACATAAAAGTTCCCCAGCTCAATCTCAAGTTCATCCCTGCTTTGTCTTCTGGGGGAGTCCTGATGAAACTATTGACCCTTAGACTCGTGAGCTATGATAAAGTTTATCAACAAGTAAGTCACTCGGTGTCCAGGCTGTGTGTGTGTTTAGATCAATTACCTGGAGCACTTCCCATCATACAGTAAACATGGGAGTCACTACAGTGCTGAAGGACTTCCTGAGGCCATCCACACCAGTGCAAAACTCTAACCTCTAACCTCCTGTCTGCCTCTGCTGGGCACTGCTCACACCTGCTGATGTCTGCAGTAAGCATTGTCTTATGTTTTTCCAGTTCAATACAAATAATACAAAAACTGAGAGAAGAAACCGAAGAGTTCCAGTCAAATGTGATGAGTAGATCTATAGAGAAAGTTGCCAGACTTAGCAGATGTAAGAATGAGAGTTCCAGAGAAATTTCAATTTTGATGAAAATTCATTCTCAGAGTAAATATGATCCATGAAATAGTTGCTAATTAACAATATTCTATTTGTAAATGTCTTTATTTATTTTGAAGGGCAGAAGAGTAGTTAGGAAGAAGGAGAAGGGAATTCTTTCTTCTGTTTCACTTCATAAATAGCTGGAATGGTCTGGTTGGGTGAGGCCAGGAGCACAGGAGCCAGGAACACAGAGGAGGTGGCAGGGGCCTGTGTACTCGAGCCATGCTCGGTTATCTCCCAAGGGTGTGCAGTGGCAGAAAGCTGCAACTGGGGTCAAGGCAGGACCAGCCCAGACATCCTGGAATGCAGTCTAACACAGTGCAGCTAACACCTGCCCAGTGCTAAGCTATATTAAAGGACAAAAACACTCTGATCCCAACTCAGTGAATGAGTATGCTTTATTTTGTCTAGCAATCCTAAGAACAGAGAAAGCACTTGGAGGAATATTGCAAAATCTCTTGTGGTTTAAAATGCAGGCAACTAATCCCAGAAATGTAAAGCACATAAATTACCACATGGGAAAATCAAGGAAATAAAATGCAATTCCCTCTTCCTTTAAAAAAAATGTTCATGAAATATTAGTTCATCCTTAAGTCCTCTCCTTATCCTCATTTCATTTTTTTGTGTTTTGACATTTTATGCATGCAAATATAAGTAATTGGTATAAATCTAATTGTGTATGTAATAAAGATTTTTAAAAGTATATGTATATATAAAAGTTTTTGAGCCTCTTTCCATGTTTTTGTATTTTGGCATTTCATAAATGCATATATAAATAGAAATCTTGTATGTAATTACCATATAAGATACATATGAACATTTCTGAAAAATTTGCCTAATGAATAATCTCCCTTTTCCACAGAATTTTTGAAGTTCATCGTCTAAGTATTTTTAATTTTATATAACATTACTTTAATAGTATGGAATGTGCACATTTTGAAACCATTCCTGGCACTACATAAGAGGCAGGGAGCCTCATATACATTGAATCTGTTGTACCAGAGAGCTGGCCACCCATGGCATTATTTCCAGTTTGCCATGAGTGAATGGAGACTCACATTGTGATGATAAGGAGGGAAAATGGGGTATTTGAAACCTCTGCAAACCTAAGATAGGCAGCATATGCCTATCTTGACTTTGCTCCTGCCAATGTAGAAGACAAACCACCATTTTTACCCTGAACAACTCCTCTGAGAATGCCATGATCAAGCTTCTTTTACCAGAAGAAATATCCTTCCATTATATTCTCTGAGACATGGTAGGTGAAAAGCCAAGCAATTATACCACCACTTTCAAAAAACTTGACTCCTAGAAAAACAGCACGATGAAATGCTGAGATCAATTACTTTTATAAGAGAACCATCCTTTGAACCAAATATGTTTCTTGGCCACAAAGATAACATGACAATAAAAACATATTTAGGGTACTAGTCAGTAATACTTTTGCTCATCCAAAATGAAAACCAGCACAGCTCAGTTTATTGTGGGTTATGGATGATCCAGCAGCAAACATTTAGTAAACAATCAGCAAGGGATCTAAAGTTCCATTCGATGATATATAAAACCAGAGCTTTAAACTTGCCAGGGATGGGAAGCCTGTTTTAGTTCAGCCTGTCCTTGTACAGGTAGAGTTGGAGCCTGAGATGAGTAAGCCAAGACCACAAGGTTCAGAGATGTCAAAGCAAGTCCACTGCACAAGCAGTCACTGGTTACTGCTGCATGGAGCATCATGTTCTACTGGGGGTATCATGAACACTGTCAGCCTATATCTTTTCAAACTTTTAAAACTTGTGATTTACATTTTGAAATCTGGCTGCACTGATCATGATGTGTATGGCTCAACATAAATTGTTCATTTTCTTAGGATTCATCTTACTTTTTACTTAATTTATTTTATCATTTTATGAAACAGTTCAATAGGATCTGGGATTTCCCTGGACCTCTTCCCAAATCCCCACCTAATATTGATTTCCCCTATAATATTGCAGTAGTATAGTCCTTCAAAAAAATCATAAGTCCATCACTCTGCTACTTAAGTGTATCCTGATATTGTAGGTATGGACAATGGCAGAGTCCAACATCCTATTGTCAAAATATATTCAACAGTTCCATTTGAGACCATTTTTTATTTGAAAGTGGAGATATGAACATAGTGTTGTATCTTTACATTTGGATACAATGCTCTGTATTACATTCCTACCATACAGCCCTTTAAATGAAAAGCCATGAGTTTGATTGGGGTTCCTCTATATGACACTTGATTTTTCTCATGTGCACATTTAAGAATTTTTTTCCTATGTTCAACGGAAGAAAGCTTGATCATCATGTGTTGTAGTGAAGTTTGCTTTTGGTTAACTATGTTGGGAGTTCTGTGACCCTCCTGTATATTGTTTTTCCCAATCAAACTCACAGCTGACCTCTCAGAGGAAACACTACAGGCAAGGAGAAATTGGAGTTACATATTCCAGAATCAAAAAACGAAACAAATTCAGCCCAGAATAAAGTATCCTGTAAAGCTCTCCTTTGTCTTTGAAAATGAAATAAAATTCTTCCACAAAAAAGAAAACCTCCAATAACTTTCCTTCTCTAAACCTGCCCTACAAATAATACTCAAAAATGTTCTTGTGAAAGAGAAAAGGAATAGCAGCTACCAAAACCAAAGGCACCACTGTTCTTCCATATATTATCAGAAGTCCTTGCCAGAGCTATTAAGCAAGAGAAAGGAATTAAAGTGATCCATATTGGAAAGTAGAAATATGGAAAGATCTCTATTTGTAGATTACATGATTTTATACATAGGAGAACCAAAAACTCAGTCAAGAGACTACTAGAACTTACGAGAGACTTTGACAGAGTATCAGGATACAAAATTAATGAGCACATATCAATTGCACAAGTATACATAAATAATTCAGTGACTGAGAAAGAAATTGTAAGTATAGTCCCTTTAAAATTGGTGGAAAGTAATCTTAAATTCCTAAGAATTAAGCTAACTAAATATGTGGAAGATCTCAATGATGAAAATTATAAAACATTAAAAAAGGAAATGGAATAAGACATTGAAAATGTTGATTCCGGGATTGGCAGGATCAATATCATTGAAATGTTCATATTAGCAAAAGTAATATACAGATTCAACACAATCCCAAACAAAATCACAACAACTTTCTTATCAGAAATAGAAAATAATAAACCAAAGTTCATCTGGAAACATGAAAGAGTATGAAAATCCAAAGCTATTCTGAAGAATAAAAATCAACCTGGAGGGATTTCAATTCCAGACCTCAGGGCATGCTACAGAGCAGTGCTCATCAAAACAGTCTGGTGCTGGTACAGAAACAGACAAGAAACACAAGAAGGGAGCCCACATATGTATAGCCAACTAAATTTTTACAAGAAAATTGAAAACAATCCAGGGGAAAAGCATGGTCTATTCAACAAATGATGTTGTGACAACTGGATAGCAGCTTGCAGAATTAAGAAGCAAGACATGCATCTGTCACAATATGCAAAAATCACATCTAAATAGTTCAAGGACATAAATCTACATCCAGAAAGCATCAAACTATTAAAGAAAAACATAGGAAATACTCTTCAAAAATTATGAACAGGGAAAATCTTCTTTTAAAAGATGCCAAACAGTTTATACTCATGAGTGACATTGTTGGCAAACAACACCCCAAAGGAGATGTTATTGTAGAACACCCTAACTGGATGTACTTGCCCAAAAAGCAGAAAGCAACCACTGACACCAGGGTAGTGAAAAAAAGTAGACATTCATTACAAGGTGTAGTACAAGGATCCCACCAGCTAGGGCCTAATCCCCTAACTTTCCAAGGAGTTAGGGTTGAAGGTTTCTATAGACAGAAAACTGGGGCTGAGGTGTATATTTACAAGTTTCCTGATTGGTCCGCAATGCCATGATCTTTATGGAATTTGTGATGGTCTGGTGAGCTCCAGCACATAGAGATGATGGTGGTGTTGGGGAACTTGAATGTGGCTATGGAATTTCTTTTCAGACAAAACATTAAAATTCTTATCTATTGGAGAAGAAAATGACTCCTTCAGTTGGGATTAGAAAGCTGCAAAGGAATCTCAACTGAACTTGAACTGTGGTTATGCAGCAAGGTGGAGGAATCCACTATGGGTGGGACGGGTGGGGAGAATCCCCAGTGCCTATAAAACTGTAACACATAATACAATGTTAATAACAATAAAAAAAAAAGAAACCTGTAAGGCCAGCTGAATTATCGTTCTTCTTTTCCTTCTTTTTTTCTTAAACTGGAAGGCAGATACACAGGGAAAAGGAGAGACACAGAGACAGATCTTCTATCCACTGTTTTATTTCCCAAGTGTCAGCATCTGCCAGAGATTATTTAATCAGAAGCTTGAACTGGTGCCCATGTGGGGGTCCCAGTGAATGCAAGTTAAAAATACAGCCACTAAGCCTGTTTCATTCGCTAAGTCAGTCAAATCCACTTGATGAAAGGCAGGCAAGAAAGCCTTGTGCTGACGTATACAAATAAGGACACCTGCAGTGGGAGAAAGGGCAGGGGTCTGTGTCATGCTTTCACGTTATAGGGATTCAGCTTCAGGATGACAGTATGCTTTCAGAGTCTTATCCCAAGGTAAGTTCAACTCCCACACTGTCCATCTTGTCTACACACAGTATAGACAGTTGATGCCTGAGGGCATCTAACTAATTAGCCAAGATTTTTAATTTCAATGTTACCAATTATAAAGTAAGTTTAACACTTTAGCACATACAATAAGCTAAACTTAAAATATACAGCTTTTTATAATATGATATTGTTACCGCAAACCTTTGCACAATAACAACTGACACAGTGCTTTGAGGTTTATTACATGCATACGAGAAGTTTTAAAGAAATACTTTGGTATGAAAATGTCGTAGAAGTGTGAAACAACATAAATCAACAAGTAATTAGGGCCCGGCGCCGTGGCGCAGTGGTTAAGGTCCTCGCCTTGCACGCCCGGGATCCCATATGGGCACCGGTTCTAATCCCGGCAGTCCCACTTCCAGCTCCCTGCCTGTGGCCCGGGAAAGCAGTTGAGGACGGCCCAAAGCTTTGGGACCCTGCACCCGCGTGGGAGACCCGGAAGAGGCTCCTGGCTTCGGATCGGCATAGCATCGGCCGTTGGGCTCCCTTGGGGAGTGAATCATCAGACGGAAGATCTTCCTCTCTGTCTCTCCTCTCTGTATATCTGCCTTTCCAATAAATAATAATAATAAAAGTAATTACATCTAAGTATGGGCATTTAATCTGGTAGTTCCATCACCAGTCACGTGTCCTCATCATTTTTTTTCCTTTTTTTTTTTTTTAATGGCATGGGTCATAGACACAAGATGCCGTCATCATTTATTAGCATACTGGGGTGGACTCCAAGTCCCATCAAATGTCCACAGGTCTCCCAGATGATTGATTTCCTTAGACAGAAGTGTCCAAATGTACCTCAAATTGTCTGTTGTTAGTTTGAAGAAGGTAAGATTTGGGGAAGCATTTATGAATCTGTGTATGTAAAATTTGCAAAAAGTTCTCAACTTATACCTCTTTAAAAATAATTTAAAAAGCAGTGGCCTTACGGTTATTCTCTACATAACTTAAGCTGATTAAAAACTGAGTCCAGGCCTCATCTCGTTTGTTCTTCTTGCTCTAAAATATAGGATTAAAAATTAAACGTTAATAATTTCTACCTCAAAGAGAATGCTTCATGATACATTCTATCAATTTCTGATTATGCTTTGCAGTTTATTATCATTCTTCTAACACATTCACAACTTAGTGTTTATCTGGCAGTTAGTAATTTATCACCCATCAATGTATATATTTCATTTATCTATAAGCTACCTAAGACAGAATTTGGAGGATGTAAGTACCTGAGAAAAACCTCAGGGACCTAGAAGGCATCATGTAGAGCCTTCTGTCCCAAGAATAGTGTTTTATTCTGAAGAAAATCAACCCTCTAATTCTTACCTTGGACCTATGCGTTTATGATCATCCCATGGCGTTAATAAATCAGACTGATTTAGGAAGAAAGTGATTGTTGCGGCAGCATCGTGACACTGAGTTAAAACCATCTTGAAAGCTAAAACCATCTTGAAAGAAGCTCGGGAGAATGAAAAGTTGAAACAACAAACTGAGTAAATAACTACTTTTTGGGTGTGGGTAAGAGTCAGTGAAATGTAATGGTAGTTTTTATTCTCTCTCTCTCTCTCTCTCTCTCTCTTTCTCTCATACACACACACGCACATGACCTGAGAGGTCTTAAAATGGACAAAGTACTCACCTGCTTGAAATATTTCCACCAGGGGCAACAACCTCTTCTTTTCTTAGGCAATCAACAGTGGGCATCCTGTGAGCACCTGGCAGCCAGCAGTATACTTTCAAAACAGAACAACGCATAAAAGTAAAGATTTCGTGAATGACTTCAAAAGCGGGATAAAACACATTTAGTGAATTTGCTAATAAAAAGAGATAAAAATAAATTCTGAGTGATAGAATATCCAAAATCAGGAATAACCGTGCTACACACCACCCTAATACATTTAAAGAGCACATCTTTAATCCTCAAAGGTGAAAAAAAAGTTTCTATAAAATTTTATACAATCATTGGTATTAAAAATTTCCAGGACATAATGAATAAATAGTAGAACTTCTTTGATCAAATACAGCTCCCAGTTGCCTATGACAATCATACTTACCAGTATGACTTGAAAAACAATTCCCATAAATACAGGAACATGAATAGAATTATTACTATTGCATTTTCTACTCAATATTATGCAAAATGAGCTGAATAATAAAGTAATAAAGAATAAACAAAGAGATAGGGAAAAACAAGGAAAGCAAACCACAAGTTTACACTGTATTAGAGATAACTACTGGCAGGCATTATGATTATCCAGCAAAATTCTCCACATAGAACACAGTGACCGTGACAAATATGAGAGTAGGAAGGTGAGCCGAAAGATATCGCTTGGGCTACCATTCACAGGCTGCCTTGCTCTGGATAGCAGAATCCTGAGAAGTCACATATTCTAAATTGGTATTTTATTTTTCAGATAGTCATGGCTATACACTATAAATGATAATGGCACAAACATATTTTAATTTGGTTTATAACTTTGGAATATTTAATAAATGAATAAATAAATATTTAGACAGGAGATGAATGGGGCATGATTTATACAACTGCTTTTGACTGAAAAACTAGGAGTGTGAGTCCTTCAGCACATTTATCTTCCTTTAATCAGAGAGAAAACCCACTTTTTCAAACTACTAAATGAATTATTTGATAATTCCATTATAGTATTCCAAATAAAATGATAAAAGTCATGAAACAAGTATTTCTATTTATTGGTCATGTAACAATCAGTTAATAAAACCACACACATTCTAATAAAGTATCAATAAAATACAAGGGCAAATTTGCTTGATTTTAGAAAAAATATTATGGGCCCAGCAGCGTGGCCTAGCGGTTAAAGTCCTGGCCTTGAATGCACCGGGATCCCATATGGACGCCAGTTCTAATCCTGGTGGCCCCACTTCCCCAGCTCCCTGCTTGTGACCTGGGAAAGCAGTCAAGGACAGCCCAAAGCTTTGGGACCCTGCACCCGTGTGGGATACCTGGAAGAAGTTCCTGGATGCTGGCTTCAGATCAGCATAGCATCGGCCATTGCAGTCACTTGGGGAGTGAATCATCAGACAGAAGATCTTCCTCTCTGTCTCTCCTCTTCTTTGTATATCTGACTTTCCAATAAATAAATAAATAAATCTTAAAGAAAAAAGAAAAAGTATATCAAAACTTTTTAATTTTTTCATTGACTCTAAAGCAGCAATATTATGTCAATATTAAAGAGGAAAAAAAAGCAAAAAAAACTCAACAATTCCCAGAAAAACAGTGTCTACATGAATAATATAAAATCATCTATAAATTAATGCATGATTTTAATGCACATTTCATTAAAATTCAGTAGAATTTTCATTTGAAGTTGGAACTAAATAAACAAGCAGAAAAGAAAACCATCATATGCGCAACTCCCATTAAAAATTAAAAAGTTAAATAGCTTAGTAATGAAGATACCCACTCCCATACCATGTGTGACTTGGAATTCCCAGCTCTGGCTCCCAGTCCCTGCTTCCTTCCAGTGCAGACAGAGGAAGGCATCGGGTGGTGGCTGAAGCACTGAGGTCCTGGCATTCATATGGAAGATCTGAATCTGATCCTTGACTCTTGACATTGACTCACACTAGCCGTTCTGTGGTCATATTGACAATGTAGTGGATTCAAGCCTCTCCATTCTCTCTCTCTCTCTCTCTCCTTAGACTCATAAAACAAATAGCAAACAATTTTGAAGAGATTTTTTTTGTGAGAAGAAAATTTGTCCATACACTTAAATCTCTGCAAAACTAAGAAACATACATTTGAGTCATTAAAGGATAACATCATTGGGAAAGTAATACTTAATTTCAGGGAAAAATAATGATCGTTTATCAACCGATTGTAGAAATTATAATTTATTTAGATCACATAAAAATCCAAACTTGGCAATCTTACACCTTAATCTGTGTAAAAATAAATGATAAAACTGAAAAATATTAATATAAAACTACTGTTTTCACAATTCTTGAGAAAATTTGCATAGCTACATTAACTTCACAGGGGAGACTCTGTAACTACAAGCAAAAATATTATCTATTTAAATAAAAGTGTAAAATATGTGGTTGCAAAAATAAATGCAAAGCCAGCAGTTCAACACTCTGTTTGGAGCAAACTATTCCCAACTCATGCTATTAAACATGTATATACATATACATATGTATCACCAACTATAAAAATATATCCTAAGTTGTATGACAAAATAACAAACTGCAAATAAATGATATTGTCAGAGTTTGTGAGAATACAACCCAAGGAAGAGGAAAATTTAAATTACTATTGCTCGTTTATTCATGTTATAGCTACTGAGAAATAGCTGATTTCCTATGGATTTCATGCAGTAAATATATTGCTCTTTTATCACCAAGCTTGGTTAATAAAGCCTCCTTAATAAAGCCTTAGACATGTCTGGTGTGATCTCACTCGCACCCTGTAACACTGGGTTTTGAGATTCATTTGAGATTCTGAAAGAAAACAAGGAAGGAATCCTGGCATGATTCTCTTCAGCCAACTCATAAATAGGTATCTGCAGACTGTGTGAAATTGTTTAAGACATTAGGATATATTTTCATATATAACAGATGCTTTCACAGAATATATGATAAAATGAACCTTCAAAGTATGTTTAGTTAATTAATTTGCAAGTATCAATAATTTAAATTTAGTTACCAAAAATAGATACACTTAAGGGCCTAGCACGATGGTGACTAAATCCTTAACCTTGTATGTTCTGGGATCCCATTTGGGAATCAGTTCATGCCTTGGGTGTTCCAATTCCCATTCACCCCCCTGCTTGTGCCCTAGAAAATTAGCAGAAAATGGCCCAAAGCCTTGGACCTCTGTACCAGGGTGCGAGACTTAATCGAATCTCTTGGATCTTGGCTTTGGATCAACTCAGTTCCAGCCATTGAGGCCATCTGGGGAATGAACCCATGGCAATGAAAGATCTGCCTCCCCATCCCTTTGTAAATTCACATTTCAATAAAAATAAGTGAATCTTAAAAATATATATTTAAATTCAATTTAGTATCATGAAATTTTATAGCATGATGTGATTTCTACAGATGGAAGATGCCAAATTAGTGTTGTTGCTTTGATGTCTAATCACATTCATGGAAATTTACCAATGACTTTTTAAAAATAGAAGTGATGCTCTTTGAAGCCCTCCCAAGTAGTGTTCTTTCCATTCAAATGCCTTCTAATCTTTGCTCCTTGTCACTCTCTTTGTCCTTATATATCTATATCTTTATATATCTATATATTTCTTTATATATATTTCTTTATATATCTATATATCTCTTTATATATCTATGTATTTCTATATATATATAAAGAGGATGTATTTATATATAAATTTATATATGTATATATAAATATATAGATTTATATATAAATTTATGTATGTATATATAAATTTATATATATAAATTGAGAAAAGTAGCTACTTACGTTTGGGCAATTAGGACAATGTTTCTAAAATTTTCCTGTGACAACATTTTTTCTTGAAATGGAAGTTTTTTGATAGCAGGGTAGAGTACTTTCCACAGTGCTTAGAGAAAAAGTTATTACCATATTAAAATGGATAAACATTTTCATTCAGATGCTTTGACATCAACAAAATGTGGCTTACATTTGAGAGACAGAAAGAAAGAAGACATAAATGTGTCAATTGATTTCAATATATGGGTTTTGGCATTGTAGCATCAGCATGGCTTAGATACATTTTGTTGTGTTCTTTACAAACTTCCATCTAGTTGCGAAAGCAATTTTTAAAAGTCTTAAAAACAAAATAAGATGGACACGACCCAAGATCCTTTGATAAATGACAAGGAAAAATAACCTCCCCTATGACATGTGATAAATCAATAGCTTTATAACTTAATTTGATGAGGAAAAACATTTTATTTCACCAACTTCACATAGCCTCACTTTCCTTTATAAAGATCTATCTATTTGAAAGTGAGAGTCAAAGTGAGAGGGGGAGGCAGATATGGGGTGTGTCAGTGAAACTGTGAGCATGAACACGTGCATGAGAAAGAGGAAGGGGGAAGGGAGGGAATGAAGGAAGGAGGGAGAGAGAATGAGAGAGGGCAGCTCTCATTCACAAGGAGGTACAAACATACGAACAGAAGATTTGTTGTCTTCTGCCTTGATCTGTGCGTGCAAAAGAGTGACACTGAGGTTGCCCTTTGGCTCATGACTTTGAATCTGTGAAAATACGTGAAGTTTTTAGCTCCTGAATTTTTATTGGAAGCATAAGAAGATATGATGGCAAGTATGGGTCACATTCACAGGTGGGAAGGATGGGAAGAGACCACAAGATTGCTGTAAATTTGAGAACAGGCAAGAGTTCCATAGGAACACAGAGTTGTAATGACCCACTGCAGAGTACACTGGGAGAACTAAAGACACTTACACACCTGGATTCCTGCGGGTTGGGCTATTATGAGTGCTGCTGCATTTCCAGTGAAAAAGCTGTGCTTTAGAATGTTTACTGAACAAAACCTACCCTTTCATATATTACATATTTTCATCATTTCCTTCAAAGCATAGTAACAGACGTTGGTACATGGAGCACATACTCATTATCCATGCAAACATCAGATTGATTTTGGAGGAATCCCAAGACTTGTCCTTCTGGAACACTAATCCAGAAACCAATGCACAATTCTAAATGCTGGATTAAGCCGTTGCATGCAAAATAGAGTGGAGATTGTGGAAATGTCAGGAGAGCTTTTCCATTTCATGCTGCACTTCTTGTCATTGGACCTGTCCCCATTTACTGACTCTGAACTTGTCTCTTTCCAGTTATAGCTTCCCCATCACACACACACATGCACACACACACACATGGACACACACACATGCACACACACACACACTTCACATACACTTCACACATGAATGACTACACGGTCACATTTCTTTTTTTTCCCTGCCACCATGGAATCAATCAATGTGAATCATGCTAGGGAAACTGGATGATATCAAAGAGTATCAGTACATGTGATCTTATTCCAACTCACCACTTAGTCTAAGAGAGCAATTTGTGGATCTGAGAGTAGATGCTGAAACTGAACTGAATTGTCGGGACTGCTGTCAGCACACAGCATGTTGCTAGAAGCTGGGAAATTTTATGAAATCCATTCATATGACAGTACACTAATGTAAACCTTACCAATAACGTGCTGAACTATTCCAGGAATAAGATGCAAACACTAGAAATGAATTTTCTTCAATAACACTTTAGACAATGACACTTGAATTACAGCAAAGCAAACTTGGGTATATTAGTGACATTTTCAGTTTTTTGTTTTTTTTTTTTTTCTCTGAATGCAATGGCAAAGCTAGTCAACAGGGTAATTTGTAGAAATTCCTTTTACCTTTCATGGATAAAGTGTATTCCCTATTTTGGCTCCTGATGAAATAACAGGTCTATTAAGATACAGAACTAATCAATTTAATGTTTTAAAAATTTGCTGGGCCCAGCGCGGTGGCGCAAGTGGTTAAGGGCCTGTCCTTGCATGCCCGGAATCACATATGGGCGCCGGTTCTATCCCAGCAGCCCTGCTTCCCTTCCAGCTCCCTGCCTGTGGCCCGGGAAAGCAGTCGAGGATGGCCCAAGGCTTTGGGACCCTGCACCTGCGTGGGAGACCCGGAGGAGGCTCCTGGCTTCAGATCGGCATAGCATCCGCCGTTGCACTCACTTGGGGAGTGAATCATCGGACGGAAGATCTTCCTCTCTGTCTCTCCTCTCTGTATATCTGCCTTTCCAATAAAAAAAATAATAAAAATAAATCTTTTTAAAAAAATTTGCAAAGATCCTAAAATATTGTAAACTAACATGTTGAAAATTAGATTTACTTTTATGTTTTTGTCATAGATTTTATTTTATTTGTTTATTTAGAGATCTTCCATCCACTGATTCATCCCATTTGACCACAAAAGTAGGGCTGAACCAGGTTAAAACCACAAAATGGGAACTCTATCTTGGTTTTTCGCGTGAGTTACAGGGACCCATACCCTTGACTAATTATTTCTCTCTTCCCCGTCATATTAGCAGGATCAGAACTGTAGCAGATGGGCTTTAATTGGTCCTTTGATATGGCATGGCATCATCAGAGGGATTCCATGGCACCATGTTGTTGGTCCATGTAATAAATCATAAGTGAACACTTGGACTAGAATTTGACTTATCACAAGTAAATTGCCCACGGCCGTGAAGACATGCTTCCCATTTCCTTATCAGCCCTGACAGTGTCACAACTAAACCATAACAAAGAGGTTTGATTTTTTCTTTCTGTAAAGGACACTTCAAAGTTCTTAAAATATGACTGCATATGGAAAAGCACATTCCATGAACCCCAACATAACTGTGGCAAGGGGCATTCCAAGGTGATGTCACATTCTGGATTCAATACGATGACAGTAGATGGCCATTTAGAAAGTCCAGGCTCGTAAAACAGGTGTTTTGGATATATTCCTAGGAGTGCTATTGCTGGGTCATATGGTATGCAGATTTTGAGTTGTTTGAGTGTTCTCCAGACTGATTTCCATAAGGGCTGTACCAATTTGCAGCTCCACCAGCAGGGAGTAGGGTTCCCTTTTCCCCGCATCCTCGCCAGCAAACGTCGTTGGTGTTCTTGTTTATGTGGGCCAATCTTACTGGTGTTAGGTGGTACCTCATCGATGTTTTAATTTGGATTTCCCTTATTGCTAGGGAGCTGGAACATTTTTTCATATGTTTGTTTGCCGTTTGGACTTGTTCCTTTGTGAAATGTTTGCCCATTTCCCGTGCCCACTTCTTGAGTGGCTTGTTTGTTTTGGTTTTTTGGTTGTTTTGAAGTTCTTTGTATATCCTGGAAATTAGCCCCCTATCACCTATATCGTGTGCAAAGATCTTCTCCCACTCTGTGGGTTGCTTTTTTACTTTGTTGATTGTTTCCCTTGCTGTACAGAAGCTTCTTAGTTTGATGAGGTCCCATTTGTTTATTCTGTTCTCAACTGCTATTGCTTTTGGTGTCCTTCTTAGAAAGTCGGGACCTACTCCTAGGTCTTGCAGGGTATTTCCTACATTTTCTTGCAAGAGTTTGAAGGTTTCTGGATGTAGGTTTAGGTCTTTTATCCATGTAGATTGGATCTTAGTGTATGGTGATAGATGTGGGTCTATTTTTTTGTTTCTACAGGCTATCAGCCAGTTGTCCCAACAACATTTACTAAAGAGGCCTTCCCACTTGCTTGAGCTGTCATTGGTCTTTTTGTCAAAGATTAATTGGCTGTATTTGTGTGGGTTCCCTTTTGGTGCTTCTATTCTATTCCATTGATCTTCCTTTCTGTCTTTGTGCCAGTACCAGGCTGTTTTGATAACCACTGCTCTATAGTATGTCCAGAGGTCCGGGATTGTGATTCCCCCTGCTAACTTCTTATTTTTCAGGATGGTTCTAGCTATTCGTGGTTTTTTGTGTTTCCAGATGAACTTTTGAATCATTGTATCCAGTTCCGTGAAGAATGTTTTGGGCAATTTGATTGGAATTGCATCCCTATGTTCATTGCAGCACAATCAGTAATTGCAAAAACATGGAAGCAACCAAAATGCCCATCAGCAGAAGATTGGATAAGAAAGCTTTGGTTCATCTACTCCATGGAATACTACTCAGCTATTAAAAAAACAAAATGCAGTTCTTTGTGGCTAAATGGGCACAACTGGAAACTATAATGCTAAGGGAAATGAGCGAATCCCAAAAGATTAGATACCACATGTTTGCCTTGATTTAACCTGTAATTTTTTGTTTGGTTGTTTGTTATTTTTTGAACCTGTCATTGATACTGTCTCAACCCAGATGTTTCGAAGAAGGGAACTTGCATTATTTTTAACATATTGTTTACCCAATACTATGTCAATTAATTCCATAATGTTGTATATTGATACTGAGGCCTTGTTGGGGCTTTTTTTTTATAATTTAATTTTGATTATCCTTACAAATTTAATTGGGGTAAAAAAGGGTCAAGGTCTAAAGGGGGATATAGAGGAAGAAGTCCCACCCAGTCTCCCTCCCACCCCAAGTCCCGGGTGTGGGGCACGCTCCGAGATACTCGATCAAGTGGTTCCAATAGTTCACCATTCATAGGTCGTTGCCAGTCTCGCCACCCCAATCATGATGTGGTCATTGAAGAGTTCATTGATTGACACAGTCCCTTCTAGGGTCTCCATTTGCCCAGTCTCTGCTGCCATCAGATGGCTGAGGTTGTTGCTTGGTTTGTCCTGTCTTTTCCTGGTTAGGACTCCGAGTCCGGTGTCTCGAATGGGAAGATCCTCGAAGAAATTTTGAATTATTCCCAGTCCAGATTCCTGCTGTTTTAGTAGCATAGGGCCCGTCACAGTCCACTGTCCCGGTCAGCTGGCGGCTGCAGTTGCTGGGCCGGTTCTGTCTCCACCCGTGTCCTCTTGCAGTCCCGCCTGGTTCCACCCTGGACGCGTTTGTCCCTCGCACGAACTAGTAGGAGTTGCAGCCCAGTCAGGGCGGCCCACAGTAGCCTCAACCAGGCCCACCTCCTACCCTGGCTTGCCAGTATATATGGCATACTAGCCCAGTCTGTCCCCAGTACCCTTCTGTTGCTACAACTAAGCCCCAACAACCCTCACCAACTCTGATTGTAGCTTGCTCCAGTGGGAATAGTCAGCCCAGCCTGGTTTTCACCCAATCTGGTCCCCATGAGGTGCACAGGCGCTGTGTCCCTGCCTGGTCTAGTCTACCCCCCACCCAGCTCCCACTCCTCAGTGTAATTTGCTGTTCGGCTAGGGTACCTCCCCTTATTCTCCTGTCAGCTCTGCCGCCTCCTTTCCTGGTTCTCACGTGTGTTGGTTGGGTGCTGCGGCTGCATCCGGCTCAGGCTACTTCACCTTGGCATTCCAGCTTGTGTGTTACTTTTGTTAAGACCGGACCTGGTTCGACCCACACTCTGTTCTGGCGGTCAGATTTACCAGTGGATGACATGAACAGATTCAGCCTGGTCTGCCCCCGACCCTTGCCAAATGCATGCCAGTGGGACACTTTCTATGACCTCTTGGCTGTTGCCTTGCATGTTCCTTGCGCTGACCTGCAGGGTCTGTGTCCTGCCAGAGGAGTTGCCTGAGCTCCTCCATCAGAACCCCTCCATGTGCCAGGTTTCGCGCATATCAGTGGGTCCATGTGCCAGTTCGCCTCTAATCCTAGTAGGAACAGTGGTCTTTCCTAACTGGCCATCATCCTGTTCTGATTCTTGCTGTAGAGTGTTTCAGCGCAGCCACGGTCATCCATGCCCCCATATAGCTTGTACCTGGCTAAGTTGAGGTTGGGACCTAGCCTAGTCCATCCCACATCCACCCTGATACTCCAGAGCACCAGAAGGTGTTAGTGTCTAGCCCGGCCCGGTAGATCTTTTCCCAATCCACATTTGTGCCAAGGGAGAGGACAGCTGTATCCAGACCCTGCCGCAGCCCCGTCCACCTGTCATGACCTCTGCCTTACACTCTGTGGCTCAACTTTGTGCTTAATGTGCACCAGTTGGAGCCAAATCCAAGCTGGGCATAACCTGTGTTGCACCCTGTGTTCCAGTCATACTAGTGGGCTAAGGTTTGCTTAGTCCGAACATTCATCTCTCAGTCCCGCACTTACATTAATGTTTCATGTCCGGGTTCCTGGGAATCACCAGAAATTAGTGTCTCACCTACACTAACGCTGGTCTTACTTTTTGGTGTCCCAAAGCACCTATTTCATATCATCAAAACCCTAGAGCTCGCCACTGGGCGGCCAGCAGGCAAAGCCTGGCACCACTTGGTGCATTGGCCGCCCAAGGCCTGGGTCTTTGCCCCCGTCTCACGACCGGAAGGGGCACTCCCATCAAGCGCCACCTCCAATGGGAGTTTAACCCCGCCCCTTGTCCAGAGACTCGAACCCGCCCAGGGAGCCAGGATTTCACGG